>NC_090746.1:81564603-81567103 GCF_036898095.1 Palaemon carinicauda
CGATTACAATTCTGAGATAGGAATTTTATCACGATTTTCATGTCTTTGTGTATGTTCAAGAAATAAATGGAAATTTAGAACAACGAAATCAATATATATTGGCCATTCATGAAAAATTGTATTACTGGTGGATTACTAAATTCAGTCATAGAATAATGTAATGTAGTACTCCTTTGAGAGAATGTCCAGGATACTAAATCCATTGTAGTCTACACTGTTAGAAAGAAAAAAAAACGTAATTTTAATCGGAAATTCTCCGTAAAAATACACTGTTCTCAGCCGTATTTCAGTAAAATACAGGGGACCGTAATTTAATTTACTTTGTTATTATCTCTTACGGTTGGTGACCGTAATATCACTCTTTTACGTCAATGTATCCGTTTTTAAAACGATAAAAATCATGGAATAAATGTTGTCAGACATTTACCGTTTGTTAATACAAATATTTAACAGTGTACTTCTTCCTTTAATATACGTCTGGAGTCACAGAACGGATTAATATGCAAATACGTATTGTTATTCTTGTTTCCTCATTAAAAAGGCATAATACAATATCACCATCTGTATTGCAGAGCGATAAACAGATACATTTCTTCAACTCATTGAAACTTGTTTATGAGATATGAGAGTACAGACCATTTTCAACCGACAAATAAAAAATAGAAATCATACTTATGAAATCATTTTCGTGCACATGAATCTTAAAAGACATAACAATCGCACAATCTCATAAGAACGTTCCAGTGAACTTGCGTGAAATCAGGTCTGAGTTTCCAGAGCAGGAGGAGTAATGGCCTCTCGGGAAATCATGAAGCGAAGTAATCATGTCAGGCTAAGGAACATAGTCAAGATTGCCTTTGCTATATATATACATCTTGGGATTAAGAAGCCGAGACGAGAGGTGGGGGCTACTAATGTCAGCAGTTTGGAAGATCAAAGAGTTAAATTGGATGTCTCAGTCAATTGGAAAATCGGTGTTTGAAGGGACTGTGGGTTTGGAGAAAAATCTGTCTGAAAAAATATGAAAAGACTGGTTTGCCATTATAAAAGGATTTCAATTATTATTATTATTATTATTATTATTGTTATTATTATTATTATTATTATTATTATTATTATTATTATTATTATTATATGCCCAAAGGCTCCTACAAGAAAAATAGACCAGTGAGGAAAGGAAACAAGGAAATAAACAAACTACCAGAGAAGTAATGAACTATGGAAATAAAATATTTTAAGAACAGTAACAACATTAAATTAGATCTTATATATATAAGCTATAAAAACTTCAGACACAAGAGGAAGAGAAACGAGATAGAATAGTATGTCAGTGTACCCTCAATCAAGATAACTCTAACCCAATTTTGTGGAAGACCATGGTACAGAAGCTATGGCACTACCCTAGACTAGAGAACAATATTTTCATTTTGGAGTGTCCTTCTCCTGGAAGTGCTGCTTGCCTTAGCTAAAGAGTCCTTTTGCCCTAACTAAAGGATTTCGGTGGTGTTAAATTTCTCAGTATCGGTTTAGAAGTTCAGTATTTTAGATCTAACAGCACAAATGATAAAATATATCCATAATATACGCCAAGCACAACGTGCAGGGCAAATGCCAACATTTAATCAATGGGAGAATTTTCTAAAACATGCAGAAATAAGCCACTCCGTAGGTATAATTTTATATCATTTGCTCTTTGCAATATACAATTACGTCTAAGAATTAAAGTCAATTTCATGTTCTTTACGTGAATATGTGTCATTGCTAATTTGACCGAGAAATGGCAAAACTATTAAGGAGAGAAACTTTTCCAAAAATACAGGTTATACGACTGTGTTATGTCACCACCCTTTACCTACCCTGATAAATAGCGGCTATACTCTATCATTTATATATTACACTGTTGTTAATTTCCGACATTAAATTTTGCAAATTTTTTATATAGCATAGGCAGTTTTCGTAATACGCTATCGAGATACCAATATTTTTCGTTTAAAGAAATAGTAAACACAAATGAATATGTATCAAGAGATCTATACCATTCGTCCCTATGCGAGGTAAATAATACAATTTCAAATCTTTACTTCCCTATGTACATATCTTCAATTATCTCTCAGCTAAGAATAAAAGACATTAGGTAAGAAGGAAACATCTAGAATGGTCTATGATATCGGAAACTGAAGAATCGGTTTATATGATATTATGTTTGGATAAATTATGTATGAAGTATTCGTTCTAGCTAATATAAGTTACACCAAAGATCATTTCTCTACTTGAAAATAGATGTTTCCAAGAATACCTTAAGTTTTCGTTCTGTGTGAAGAGCATTCTTCGAAAAAGCCAAGCATCTCTCTCTCTCTCTCTCTCTCTCTCTCTCTCTCTCTCTCTCTCTCTCTCTCTCTCTCTCTCTCTCTCTCTCACCTTCATTATATGCTATAGATGTAAACAATGCTGTTTAAATATGTACTTAAATATCTGTATATACTTTTTTTTTAATCTTTAG
>NC_090746.1:81569603-81574603 GCF_036898095.1 Palaemon carinicauda
TCGATAAGTCATATATCAGTACTTAACAAACTTTTTATGAACAGTAACTCACATATTTTGCAATTTATCGCAAAGATCAACTGTTTTTTTTTTTTTTTTTTTTTTTTTTTTTTTTTAGTCTGTGAAGGTGACATGGAGCCTAAAATAAGGAAAAGTTATTTTACTAAATAATAACGTTTAAAACGCTTCCGGAAGACTAAAATTACTTCCAGATCTTTGCTCAGACAGCATCTATAACATTTAAAACGCTTCCAGAAGGCAAAAGTTACTGACAGCTGATAATTCATAATTCATTGATTTGGTTGCATTGATAATTGGTCTAATTGGAGTTCCTATTTTTCATAGACCCTAGTTCTAAAGATTATTTTTAAGAATTAAAACGAAATTTTAAACTGAGAACGGAGCTTCAAGTGTGTAGCTTTTGAAATACAGCATTCAGGTGCAACGATCTTTAAAAAAAATCGGATTATTATTATTATTTTTATTATTATTATTATTATTATTATTATTATTATTATTATTATTATTATTATTATTATTATCATTATTATTATTATTATACCACATACTTGTTAAGGAAAGACAGCATTCTAAAAGATTAATCAATAAACTAAAACAAGATAATCAATAAGCAATTATAAACATTGCAAACATAAAACTTATACTCCTACCTATTCATAAAAATTAAAACTAATTTGTTAACTTATCGATAAGTCATATATCAGTATTCAACAAACTTTTTATGAACAGTAACTCAGCAGATACTTTAATCCAAAAGTGATATCAAAATACATTGCTATATCACAGAGGAATTTTTATGCTTGCTATATGATTACAAGTTGCTACTTTTGATAATATAAAACTCATACAGAAATTAACTTTGGTCTTGTTTTTATCTCCAATGGTCAACAAAACTCCATAGTTATTGGGTTCTTCAACTGGGCAGATGGTACTATATTGAATTCCTCTCTTGTCAGGGCTAATTTTGACCTTTCCTACACATGCACTAAATAGTCTGGCATATTCTTTCATTCTCCCCATTCCTAACACATCTGACTACACCGAGATAACTGAAAGATTCATCTTCACTCAAGGGGTTAATTATTGCACTGCAACTGTTCAGTAGCTATTTTCCATTTGGTAAGGGTGGAAGAGTTTCTACAGCTATGGTAAGCAGCTCTTCAAGAAGGAGAACACTCTACAATGAAACCATTGTTCTTGCTTGAGGATATACTTAGGCACACTGTTCTATTGTTTCCTTATGCCCTTTCCTTACTGGGATTATAGCATCCTGCTTCCTACTATGGTTGTAGCTTAGCTAGCAATAATCATGATAATAAACGAATACTATCCTATGAGACGTTGATGTATTGATATGTAGCATATGGAAAATCTTAAAATTCTGATAAAAAAGCATTTATTCTTATAAGAATGAATTACGAGTTTTGATATGAAGAAAGACAAAGTTATCACCAATGTAAAACGAAATCGTTCTTCATCATTCAGTGATAGATTGTAGGCAAAATAAGAGATAAATCTAATTTCTAGCACCAAAATCAATGTTAACAGACAATTTTTTATACAGGAAAGCAACAATGACAAGAAAAATATATTTTGGCTTCGCAAACTTTCAATTTTGTAATATATTAGCAAAACATTTTCCATCTATTGAGGGAAAACAAATGTATCTAATGAGGAAGATATTTTATGAAGAAAAGAATACCCGCTCTTTTTTCAAATTTTCATTCTCTTAGTCGAACATCAGGCCCTCTATAAAACTCATTCCATTTTGTACGAGAGGGTTCAACTTCAATCTACCTTCTTTCCGGAAGTGCTTTGTTTTTAAGTGACAGGAAGCGAGAAAACAAGTCAGGTAAGTAACTTCCGAGAAAGCTGATATTAACCTAGATTTCTAGGTTAAGCTAAAGGTCATGATCGATAATCTGTCTGTCTGTCTCTCTCTCTCTCTCTCTCTCTCTCTCTCTCTCTCTCTCTCTCTCTCTCTCTCTCTCTCTCTCTCAACAAACTTATGTAAAGGAATTCTCTCTCTCTCCTCCTCTCTCTCTCTCTCTCTCTCTCTCTCTCTCTCTCTCTCTCTCTCTCTCTCTCTCTCTCAATAAACTTATGTAAAGGAATTCTCTCTCTCTCTCTCTCTCTCTCTCTCTCTCTCTCTCTCTCTCTCAATAAACTTATGTAAAGGAATTCTCTCTCTCTCTCTCTCTCTCTCTCTCTCTCTCTCTCTCTCTCAACAAACTTATGTAAAGGAATTCTCTCTCTCTCTCTCTCTCTCTCTCTCGCCTCTCTCTCTCTCTCTCTCTCTCTCTCTCTCTCTCTCTCTCTCTCTCTCTCTCGCTCTCTCTCTCTCTCTCTCTCTCTCTCTCTCTCTCTCTCTCTCTCTCTCTCTCTCTCTCTGTGGAGGTTCATGTCTCTACTTTCTATATCATCTCGAGGGATATCATCCAAAGCTCTCCTCGCTTTCTTCCTATCACAGCCTTTGATCACTGATATACTTCCTTGCATTCTGAAGATTCTAAAATTTGTGATCTTTAACATACTTCAAATTTTTTTTCCTTACTTTTTTCTATATCATTATTAATATTCTTTAATATTGCTACCCTATTTCTTCGTCAATGAACTTTAAGTTTAATTGTTTTACTGATAAGAGTAGCTTTGCAGTCGATTATTATTGTCCAAAGCAGCAGTTTATAATGTCGTTGCGGAATAATAAAACTATATATTCCTCCTTCTGCCATATGACTTTTGTAGTGGCCTATTGGAAGCGTCTCTTTTTCGTGCTCGCCGGACTGGGGTTCGAGTCACGCTCAAACTCAGCAGTTTCTTTAGTGTCTGCAACCTTACCATCCTTGTGAGCTAAGGATGGGTGGTTTGGGAGAGCCTGTAGGTCTACCTGCTGAATCATCAGCAGCCATTGCCTGGTCCTACCTGATCCTAGCTTGGGTGGAGAGGGCCTTGGATGATGACCATATGTATATGCAATGTCACTGTCCCTTGTCTCTGCCATAATCTAATCTAAGACCCGTTTGTTTGACCTTAAGCATTTTAATTTTTTTTCTTTCTTTGCAGTCTTATGCATTTTTCAGAATTATATAATTTCTATTCATTGTGATCTACTACCAAAAATTCGGGTTACATTATTAAAGAAAATATAATCTATTTTTTACGTGTCTTTTAGCCCAGATGAAACAGCCTCTGCATTTTGTATTATTTTCTTTTTTACTCCAGTTCCTGAACTTCACTGTAAGTGAAATATATCTATTTTAATGTATTTTATTCTCGTCACTTCTAAACGCTAGCTCCTTCATAATCTCAATTGGCAAATCAAATAATTCCACTTTTTCTAGCAATGAAACACAAAACGATTCTTTAAATTAAATTTCTATTGCATTTTAACTCTTTTCTCACTCTGCCCCATGTATAAGAAAATAGATATATGTTATTGTATTAATTTATCGTGTATCAGGATTTGGATGCAGCGTTTATAAGCAAAAACCTGGAATAGGAAAATAGTCTTACAGTCATCAAATGCAGCGATGTAGAGGCTCTGGCCATGAGAAAATGCAAATTAAATAAAGAAGATCGAATATATCTCTCTCTCTCTCTCTCTCTCTCTCTCTCTCTCTCTCTCTCTCTCTCTCTCTCACTCTCTCTCTCTCTCCTAATTTCTTTTTTTTTTCGACCCTCATTTTTTTGGGGGGGTTCGGTACGACCCTCATATTTTTTTTTGGGTGGGGTGGGGGGGGGGTGGGGTTCGGTACAGCCCTTATATTTTTTGGGTTTTATTTTCATCGGAAAATTTATTACCATACCGAGGTTTAGTATTTATTAGAGATGACGGTGACTAGGAAAATTCCATCAGTATATTTTAAATTATGCAGTACTCTTGTAGAGATTGGTTGTGGGATAGCTTTTCTTCCACGTGTGACCTGAAACCTGTGAAAATAACACCAAGTTGTAGAAACATAAATGGAAAAAGGGAATGAGCTTCATGATAAAAGGTAAAATGAGGCTATAAAATTAGAATTTCTAATATAACATAGGTTTTTCTTTTTTTATTTCCGAGTGTTATTCTGCTATCATTCAATATTTAAAGCATGTATTTTCATTTCTGATTTGATACATGTCACTAAATAGTAAGTATTCCATCGAGTGAGGAAATGAAATGTTAATGATATTGTGAAAATGAAAATAATGTTAGTTTTATAATTCTGCGAAGACTTGGATAAGCCTCTCTACAAGTATAATCAAGAAAATGTTGGAAATTTGAAGGAGTTCCCAGATATTTCTTTCTAGTATCAGGAGAGTTGTTATGCAATGGTTGCTTCTCTTTAGTGGTACAATGTGCTAACCGCCGTTACGATTTGATATGTAGTAATAACGTCACCCTTGCGTAAATATTTATGTAGTGTAATTTTTTTTTCTTTTATTATGAAAATACAATTACATTTTCTTAACATACATTTTTTTTCCTTTTATAAAGAAATATTTCCTTAACAAATTATATTTTACATTTTTGTATATACATTATAACATCTAATATATGATAAAATTACATTTTTATTTTATTATTTTTCTAAATATGTTTTTAAGTTAGAAACATACTGATTTGTGAAAATATTTTTAACATGATTCTTATCACCAATAATATTGACATTAAATGTATTTAACAGTTTAATCTTTATACGTTTAATAATTTGCTGTTCAGCACTTATTCCCAATTGTCTTGCCATCCAGATACTTGAAATAAAATCTGCTATTATTACCATTGCTGTATTTTCATCTCTTTTTGAGTTAGCTTCAAAATCTAGTTTTATAATCCTTAACCTGTTATTAGTTTTCAATTTATTAACAAAACGGAACCTGTACCTACCAAACTTACATTCATCAAGTGTTATATATTTATCAATTCTTTAATTCAACAGGTTTAAAGTCCCTCTTGGAAGGCAGAGGAAAGGGCCAGGTTATTGTTTCACTATATCCTG
>NC_090746.1:81579603-81582103 GCF_036898095.1 Palaemon carinicauda
GTACTGCAACTTGTAACTTGATGTTTGCAATAGGTATTGCAAGTTCCAACTTGCAGTACATATTATATGCTGCAGCTTCCAATAGGTATCACAACTTGCAATATATACTGCAAGCTGCTATTTTCAGTATGTATTGCAAGATTCAACTTACAATATGTACGGTAAGTTGCAACTTACAGTATATATTACAGGTTGTAACTTGCGATACGTACTGCAAGTGGCAAGTCATAAGTTTCCGTACGTACTGTAAGTTATAATTTGCATTGCTAGTTTGCAATTTATATTGCTAATTGGCAATATATATTGTAACTTGGATTAAAAGTAGCAACATAAGATATATATGGAAACTCTTATCTCAGGCAACAATTTGCAGTGCATGTTGCAAATTGCAACTTTCAATACGTACTGTAATTTCAAAACACATACTGCAAGCTGAAACTTACAAAATGTACTGCAAGTAGCAATTTGCAGTCGGTAATGTAAGTAGCAACTAACAATATGTACTGAAAGTTACAAATGGAAAAAATATATTTCAAGTTGCATCTTGCAAATCGTATTATCAATTGCAATTTGCAGTACATATTGCAACTCGCAGTACACATTAAAAATTGCAATTTCCAATATAACTGCAAATTGCAACTTGCAGCTTACAATACGTAGTGTAAGTCGCAACTTGTAATATGTACTGGATATTGTAACTTGCAGTACGCATTGCAAGCTGTAGTTTCTATTACCTATTACAAGTTATAGCTCTTGCAATGTGTATCTCAAGCTGCAAGTTACAAGTTGCAATTTGCAGTTAGTATTGCAACTTGCAATGAGTACTGCAAGTTGCAATTTTCAGTCATATTGCAAGCTTCAACTTATAATGTGAACAGCAAGTTGCAATATGTACTGCAAATTGCAATTTCCACAACAAATTCCAAGTTGTAACTTGCAGTATGTGTTTTGCATCGTTCAGTACTTATTGAAAGTTACAACTTGCAATATGTACTGCAAATAGCAGCTTGAAATAAAAGTTCCCATGTATATTTTAAGTTGCAACTTTTAATCCAAGTTACGTTTCTTGACATCTAACAACCGAATAAAAAATGTAAAAAAAAAAAAAAAGTGGGGGAAACCTCTCTTGTGATTTATTGGTAATGGTTTAAACAGACTTTGATATCGTTACATAAGAAACAGTTTCTTTGAAACAAACTTTTAGGGAGAGAAAAACTTATTTATATTCTCATTAATACCAGAGACATTATAATCATGGATGCTTACATTTCCGAGTCTCAAATTCTTTGAAAACATCACGATAATTTTTTCAGTGATAAAAATAAAAGTTGACAAATTATTGTCATATATCTTAGATACAGTAGTTTAATGCAACAGCCACACTTCACCTATATAAATGAACATTGGCTTCTCTTGTTCTAGGTATATTCCATATCTCCTATTCATTTGCAGATATCATCAGCATCCCTGTCTTGAAGGTGCTCTCTCTCTCTCTCTCTCTCTCTCTCTCTCTCTCTCTCTCTCTCTCTCTCTCTCTCTCTCTCTCTCTCTCAAAATCAGATTTTTTATACTCATGATTGGCCTATCATTGACTTAGGAATACCGTGGTCGTTACTGGTAAAGGAAAACATTGATGTTTATATATATATATATATATATATATATATATATATATATATATATATATATATATATATATATATATATATATATATATATATATATATATATATATATATATACTTAATGGATTCTTTCAACCTATATTGAACCAAGATACAGACTGCTTATATTTACTATGGAAATAGTTATAAGGTTTATTTTATAACTTATTTACACTCTGAAACGCCCTTATTAACCAACACAAATTCGCAGGTGGATGACGTAATACAGTTAGGCGTTGGCGGAGACAGAAATGTGACTATTTTCTTTTACTTTATTCGGTTTCTCTACGTTGATTACGCTGGTTATAAGGACATCAAATTACACCATAGTTCTGTACATTTGGGTATATAACTATTGCTCCTTAAATGATTTGAATCTGTAATGAATAATGATATTCTCCATTCAAGGAAAATCCATTTGGCAGCGCTGTTCCAAACTCGTCCTACCAACTTCAACTATGCTGTTGGTTGTTACTTCGGTCACGTGTACAGGGATATGACCTACTTTCCATGTGTTCTGATGAAGAAAGGACATTCTAAACACTTTCATGAGTTAATTCAGGTTGCTTTCGATACCATATGAAAAATTCACGCCATTTTCTGATGAAAATATCATTCCTAATAAGGACACGATCGTTGGACAATTTGCCAACAACCAATTCTCTAGCCTCTACCTTCCTAGCACACTTTTTCGACACACGTGGTCCTCAAATAATTAACTATATATTTGTTGGGGCAAGGTGCCTCTTATGCCATCTGTTGGCGGTAAAATAAAACTCATTACGATGTATGGGAGGGAGCTAGCATTAATATGCCGTTTCGGAATGTAACGATAT
>NC_090746.1:81587103-81592103 GCF_036898095.1 Palaemon carinicauda
TATGAGCACATTTATTTAAAATTTAGTTAAAATATAATTCTATTTGAAATCATCAGGTGGTCTGAGAACTTACACATTCCTTTATGTTTCCAAGAATATTACTTAGACCAAGGAGGAATAACGTTCTAATCATCTGAGATTATTATTATAAACCTTGTACCATATTTACCTATTATAGAAACATTGAATTAATAAATTTCCAGAAATGTAGAACGAAAGTAGGATAACATTTATCTAGAATTTAGTTGAAATATAATTCTATTTGAAATCATCAGGTGGTCTGAGAACTTACACATTCTTTTTTGTTTCCAAGAATATTACTTAGACATAGAATGACACGTTTATTTTGTAAGATGAATGTTTAGTTTCTTTGTTTAATCTTGGATTAACTAAAATAGTTCATCAAAATCTCCTACATCCAATGATCGTAGAAAACTATTATGAAACTGATTTTTTTTCTTTTTGATATACGAAAGCTAAAGATAAAAACGCTGTCTCAACGTAGTAATTTGTAAGAAATTAACATAGGGAAAATTCGGAGCTAAAAAGTTCCAACCAGTAACAAAAAATATTCTTATTGCGATTCTTTTGATCAAAGATAAATGATATTCTGATCATTTGAGATTAATATGTAATCCTTGCACCATATTTACCTATTTTAGAAAAATCAAATTTCTAAATTTCCAGAAGTGAAAACGAAGGTATGAGAACAATTATTTAAAATTTGATTTGAATCAACAAGAAAATATCTATCGTAGAGTTGGTAACCCCAGAACAAAATGGATATTAATCCTAAACTTTATCTAAATCCCGTAGACTGTTGTAAATTGATTAGCTATGCGCTATTCTAATCATCATCATCATCATCATCTCATCCTACGCCTATTGACACAATTGTCCTCTCTTTTCATTTGCATATTTTAATAATCACTAATACTTCCAAATCGTAAATAAGGATATGTCATTTGAATAGAATGATCCGATGAAAAAAATGTTACGTAAAGAAATATCAAGAACTTATTGTCACCATATGATCAAGAGCAACATCATGAAAATAAATAAAAATACGTTTATTGTCTGTCTCAAAATCCAAATTACATCAACGACCATCCGATGGATGATTTATTGCTTTACATCTCTATGACTGGGTTCTCATTAGTTGTAATATATGTTGATGTTACATCTTTCTCCTTTCCTGTTCCTCATAATGTCTCTCCACACACGCTGTTACATCGCAAAACCATTTTCATCTTTTATAAAATACCTTTGAAGCCCTCTGGTTCAAGCCACTTTACCCGGAAAAAAATGCATAAAGAAATTTCTATCTTTTTTTCCCTCTCCCCTTTTGCGCAGCCCGTTCAATATTTCCTAAAATCTTTATCTTCACATAAACAGGAAAATAGAAAAGGTTCAATGTTGAGTATAAGATTTTTGAGTGAATACATGGTCAACCTTTCATTATTCTTCCCCTTATATATATCTATCCCAAATGTTTAATACACGGAAGCTGTTAAAAGCTTGCTTCTTGAGAACAGCATCTGAAGCCTAGCAGCAATTACTTTTACCGAGTTCCGTTATAATCTGGGTTCTAAAAGCACTCAAGTTTTGAAATCCTTTCGATTTTAAAAAGAAATTGGTTACGTTTCAAATGCTCTTGTATCTAGGGCCTCTCCTTCCTTTCCCCCTTATAGGGATAAATTCAAACACGTTCAGCCTCAGCAGTAACCCTTCCATCTCTACTGCAAGCCAGTTTTTTTTATGGTTTCCGCTTGTTGAATTCAAATGCAAAGGGGCTGCCTATTGCAGGACCCCCAACGCCCTACCCCTCCCCCCCCCCCCCCCCCCCCTCCAAGCTCTCTCAGTACCCTTCTCATACACAGACACTATTGAAAAGTTGAGAACTTCAAGTTATTCCCTCTGGTTACTCTTGGTTAATTTCAGTAGCTTGGAGAATCTTACTTTCTTTA
The DNA here is from genome assembly GCF_036898095.1 of Palaemon carinicauda. Lineage (NCBI taxonomy): Eukaryota > Metazoa > Arthropoda > Malacostraca > Decapoda > Palaemonidae > Palaemon > Palaemon carinicauda. The sequence continues at coordinate 81,589,071 of NC_090746.1, forward strand.
GAATTATATTTCCCTAAATTTTTTTTTTCACTTGATTAAGACACCTGGCTGCTAACATGTAGGAGAGCTGCACTATCATCCTCTTTTCTTGGCGATGTTAAATATAATTTGGATTTTTCTTGAGCAGCCTTAGTTCCATTTTAGTAAACGTAATATATAAGAAGATGTATGAAATAGTGTTAACTATTGCACATCATAAAGCAATAGAATAATAATAATAATAATAATAATAATAAGAAGAAGAAGAAGAAGAAGAAGAAGAAGAAGAAGAAGAAGAAGAAGAAGAAGAAGAAGAAAGGATAAAATAAATTCATAACCTGCTGAAAGTATACCTTCTGACCTTTCGGCCCCTAATATGGATTGCCTTGGAGTGTCAAAAAATATCAAACTGATATCAAAGCTTTTTCCGTAAACTTCGAAGAGAATCTGCCTCAGGGCTTTATTCGGTACCATCAAAGTAACTCAGATCTTGCATAATGGAAGATCAAAAGATGAAAATTTAAATACTGAACTTGTAGGAAAGGGGTCTGACTAATGCTCCAATACCTCTCCTGGAAATAAGATGAGATAAGAACAGCTGTTAAGGCATTGGTAGTCCTCTATATATCTTTTTCATCTGTCTATCTACTTGTCTATCTACTTATCTTTCTATGTATACTAGTTTTTACACATTACGGAGATATACAGCGGATAACTAATTCTAGTTCGTTACGAAGATGAATATTTTAAAATGTAATTAATTCATGAATTGTTTAATTGTATTTTATTTCCTCTTTTAATATCGCAGGTTTCATACATAATTCCAATCCATCCGATCAATTAAATTCTCTCTCTCTCTCTCTCTCTCTCTCTCTCTCTCTCTCTCTCTCTCTCTCTCTCTCTCATTGTATGAGTCTATGTTTATGTTTTACACTTAATCCGAAGCTTTCACAAACATTGTCGGGTCTACAAGGAAATCTAGAAAGATTTTCTCTTGATGAGTCATACAATATCACTCTTACAACAGGGAAATAACAATAGAATAATAATATAATAGATTTTTGCATCAAAATGCTGAACGATGAGGTCAAATCAGATTTCCAAGGTTATGTGAAAGAGAATATCGACGAATTTCTTGGTAGAAAATATAGATTCAATCATAGGTTTTAATGAAACTGTAGACTTGAAAACTACATTTTGACGACATCCAACTTGAGTTCAAAGTAAAAGGCTCGGAAAAAAGAGCAAAATTCTTCAGTAACTGAATAAGCAAATTAACAAAGAGAAGTTTTTAATAAAATGATAAAGGCTATAGAATTCAGTTAGACTAGAAGCAACATCGTGAAGGTAAGCTCATGTACTATTCATTGCGCATATATACAGGGTGTCCCAAAATAATGTATACACTCTTTGGATTGTTACAACTTGTTTAATTTATTGATATTACCGTGGAAAACAGATTTACAGAAGAGAAACAATGCACAGTGAAAAGGTAATGATACATGGGGCAATTTGAGAATGTTTAAAAAAAAAGAATTTGTTTTCCACGTTAATATCAATAAATTGAACAAGTTGTAACAATCCAAAGAGAGTATACATCATTTTGGGACACCATGCATATACGGGAGACACTGTACAGTATAGTTCAGCATATATCGTCTGCCAGGAATAAGTGAGATTTGATAAATGTCAATGGTTTCAAAACAGGATTCCTTCATTTCATCTGACAAAGCATTTTTCTAGAGTTTCTTAAACCTATAGAAACGCTAAAAATAGCACTGTCGTTACATTGCATATAGAAATATCATGCCATAAAATTGCATGTTAAAGCACTGTGTAGAACTACATGTAAAGCTAAAACTGCCCATTTTAATGTTACAGTCTAGCCCTGTCCCAAATCAGTTTAAAAAAGTACACACACACACACACATACACACACACACACACACACACACATATATATATATATATATATATATATATATGTGTGTGTGTGTGTGTGTGTGTGTGTGTGTGTGTGTTACCGTGAAAGTCTATAATCGGGTAATACAGGAAATAACTAGCGTTTTCACGAAAAAGCCAAAATAGCCAGTTAAAGTTTATAATATAATAAAATTATACAGTTTAACCATCTATTTCATGAAATCCCAGACGTTGATCAGGGAGAATATATAAATTGTTTAATAATAATAGTATCCTTATCTCCCTGATGTCTGGAAACAAGCGGCGGTCATAACTCTAGTCCAACCTTTCAATTATCCAGAAGTCTTACTTAATTTTATTCCTGTTGTTTGTCTTCTCTGGGACAGTTATTCAGTGTTGTTATTATTCTAGTTTTATATTTTTTATTTCATTTTAAAAAATGGAAGATATCAGTGCAAAGTTCTTAGAAAAACTGAAGGAGTTACCGGCTTCTGCCAACATTGCTTTAATATATGAAAATGAATATGAAGCTCTTGTTAAAGTAAAGTGTAAAACGTTGGGAAAAAAAATGTGTCTTAAGATTCTTGGTGAATAAAACACAACGACGTGCTTGAGGTACAAGGAATTGATAAGTTTATTTTTCCTATGAGCAGTAATGAGGATGTGATTAGATATTATGTGAGTGAAGATGAGTTATGCGCTATTCTGTATAGCACGCATTGTAGTACTGGACATTGAGGCCCGGATTGTATGCTTCATGAGGGACACAAATTTTACAGAAATTTAACACAACAAATACCTTGTGTTTACAGTGTTCTGAAACATATCAGAAAAAAAGCGGTATTAAGAAAGGAATAGCTGTTACACCAATGATATTTTACATCCTATGCCAGTTAGATTTGATCGACCTGCAGTCCCAACCTAATGGTAAATACAAATTTATTTTTTGTTATCAGAACCATTTAACAAAGTTCCTCACGCCAGTTAACACCAAGAGCTGATGAAGTTGCTTGTAATTTAGTTTATGTTTTTATTAATTTTGGGGCATCATGTGTGTTACAGTCTGATAATGGGCATGAGTTTTGCTATTCTGTTAATGAAAACTTAAAACTGGGTTAGCCCGATTTGCAT
>NC_090746.1:81602103-81609603 GCF_036898095.1 Palaemon carinicauda
TATTTTGTAAATCAACAATATTCTTAATTATTTAAACAAGATTGCATTTATACATCAGATGTGTAGATTATCTGTTGGCAAAACATCAGGATAGTTGTTTTGCAACTATCACGCAATTGCAAGTAGAAGTAATTAGCCTCATATTACTCCTCCTCTGTGGTTTTTCTGAATACCAAACGGTTTTTATTTTTTTTTTTTTTTTACCTGTCTACAAAATCAAATAAATTTGTTCATATTATAACTGAAGTTATCAATAGATACAGACTTTACAGTAAAGTTTCCAATACATAAGGAATAATTTATCTTTATTATCTTTGTTTTCACCATATCTTTTGCAAACGATAAAATTTCCACATTTAAAATCATATAATGATAACAAAATTACTTCCAAATGGCTATTCATTCAAAAGTAACTGCTTTTAACTTGTGGTTTCGGTAAGGAATACAAATGAGCTTATATTTTGAATAATAATTTGAATATAAATATTAAGAGCAATGAAAGACCCGAAATTGCTTAAGAATACAATGTAATTTATAATTGTATCATTGCAAAGGGGTAATATGCAAATGTATGCAAACTGAATTGCACTTCCGAACAAGAGAAAACCTTTTCTTTCTTCGAAGTTTATTTATTGGTAATTTATCATATATCTAACGACGCTTAGATGGATTCACAGTATTTCCTCAGGCACTATCGTTGTCATTATCACTACCCTGAACTTTCATCATCTTACTAAAGTATTTGATTAAAGACATCTTATTCGAAATTATTACAGAATTCAGTAGTCTTTGAGACCCAAAAGTCTACAACTGATCCACAGGCCAAGGTTATATAAACTGAGGTGAAATTATCTTTATAATTCGAGTGTAGGTCTCATAGAATCCTGTCTCTTCAATGGTTACCTTTTAGAACATTATCGGAGAAAATTCAGTCTTTTATTATGTACTAATTTCTTAAACACATCTCATATAAAATTGTGGCTGTTCATATATCTGAATTTAGTAATGAATACTTTTAAGCAAATATTAAATTGAAGAAATCCGAATAAGTCTGTAAAGAAAAATTAAGAGAGAGAGAGAGAGAGAGAGAGAGAGAGAGAGAGAGAGAGAGAGAGAGAGAGAGAGAGAGAGAGAGAGAGAGAGAGAGAGAGAGAGAGAGTACTTAACAACTGCACTGCAATTTTTCAGTGGCTACTTTCCTCCTGGTTAGGGTAGGAGAGACTTTAGCTATGGTGAGCAGCACTTCTAGGAGAAGGACACTCCACAATCAAGCCATTGTCCTCTATTCTTGGGTTAGTGCCATAGACTCTGTATCATGGTCTTCTACTGTCTTGGGTTAGAGTTCTCTTGCTTGAGGGTACACTCGGGCACAATATTCTATGTTATATACAAACCGAGGGTTGAGAATCTCACTTCTATGCCACATTGTATCCAAGAAGAGAATCTCATCTCATTCTGTGGAGAATCATCTACCATAGTCCTCTCACCATGTAGAAATAAGGAATTGATAATTTTCCGTACATAGGACGCAAATAAAGCAGCATAGAAACTTGTTCCCTGAGTCTAATATCAAAATTATTATTTCCTTTTATTTAAGAAGAATACGTATTCCTACTTTAACGGTCAGCTTTCTAAACAAATTAGGACTAGACATGCAATGGAAGTAAACTAACACTTACAAAGAATAACTTAGAAAACAAGCGTTACTGTGCAGTGGATCCTTGATCGGCATGTTATAAAATTAGCCAACATGTTATATTATTATTATTATTATTATTATTATTATTATTATTATTATTATTATCATTATTAGCTAACCTACAACAATGGTTGTAAAAGCCGGATGCTACAAGCCCAAGGGCACTAACAAGGAAAAAGAGTAATTACAGATAACTCCTTAAAGACAAAATACTACTGTAGTGTGGCACCTTGCTGAGCTAGGAACATGAAAACGGCCCTTCATTTGGACGATGGAATATAGGAAAGCTCCATGGTTATAGGTTCCAAATTCCTCAACGCACATCCCACAGCATTGCGATTACAGGCGAGCGTGATACTTGAAGCGTAAAGTTTTAAGCACTGCAATCCGCTAAAGGTTCGTCATCATTAGTTACTTCCTACACGGACAATATCCTTTACTTATGTTTATTTTCAAACTCTATAGCCTACATTGAACAACTTCTTTCGTTGGCGATTTTAATTCAATTACCTTTATGCTACTGCTTCTACTTCTAAATTTTCCTAATTCTTTACAGCTAAACAGATGGTCTTTTGTATCTTCTGCTTCTTCACACCTCGCATAGTATCCAGTCCAGTATATCCAGTCCAGTATATACTGTAGTTGGGTCATAGCCTTTGTATAATTTCCCTTACGACTGACAGAAGTGATAGTAGTAGCAGCAGAGATTTGCCTTTGTCTTGTCTCTCCCTTGTGTCCCCCATTCTTCTGTCCCGAGATATTCAGTACAATAGAATCCAGAAATAAACCATGAGTATGATATAGAATAATTCAAAGAAAAAGGATTCAACGCAAATTCCAATATTAGTAAGTGCAGACGTAGTTTGAAACTTTTAAGAATTGAAAATAAAGTATCCTGTTAAATAGAGCCACAGTTTTTGCGGGAAGTGAGACAAAGAAATTACTGTGTGTTCCAAGAAATAAACACTCGCTTAGTTGCTTCTTGAAAGGTATAGTTTGATACAATAATATTAACATCACCACATATAGTTTTCTTTCAAGTTTTTATTATGATGGCGTGGTATTCTAGAAAATAACTGTAGTGTCGAAAATACTACAATTACAATTAGTTAGATAGTAGGTTACTCAGGGCATCAGCCACCGGTTGAGATACTACCGCTAGAGTTACTGGGTCTTTTGACTGACCAGACAATACTAATTGGATCTCTCTCTCTCTCTCTCTCTCTCTCTCTCTCTCTCTCTCTGTGTGTGTGTGTGTTTGGTTATGGCTCATTTTTCCTTTGCCTACACACACACTGAATAGTTTGGTCTATTCCTTCCACATACTCCTGTCCTCATAAACCTGACAACACAGGTTACTAAAGACTTCACCGCTTAATGGGTTAACTTATGCACTGTAATTATTCACTAGCTGCTTTCCTCTCGGTAAGGGTAGAAGAGACTCTAGCTATGGTAAGCGCAGCTCTTCTAGGAGAAGGACACTCCAAAATCAAACCACTTTGTTTTCTATTCTTGGGTAGTGCCATAGACTCTAACCCAAGACAGTCTTCCACTGTCTTGGGTTAGAGTTCTCTTGCTTGAGGGTACACTCGAGCACACTATTCTATCATATTTCTCTTGTTCTCGTTGTTTTTTTGTTTTTTTAAGTTTTTATAGTTTATCTATGAAAATTCTATTTCAATGTTGTTACTGTTCTTAAAATATTTTATCATAATTGTTCATAACTTCTCATTTCCTTGTTTCCTTTCTTCCCTGGGATATTTTTCCCTTTTGGAGCCCTTAGGCTTATATCATCCTTCTTTTCCAACTAGAGTTGCAGCATAGCTAATAATAATAATGATAATGATAATAATAATAATAATAATAATAATAAAGTGGATGACCTCTTATCAAGTGTACGAGCGTGCGTGCGTGCACAGATTGCCGGGACCTCAGTCATAGCCCCCAAAATCTTCTCAAGTAGGAAGTTGGTATATCCTCTACTAGAATGCCCTACACAGATACCACTTAACGACTAAAGAGTTTTATTTTGAAAATCCTTTTTGCCAGAATTTCGGACTTAGGCTGCTTGTCGAATCGCTTATAAAAAGCCCGAAGAACCAGACAATGACGCTTTAAAGTAAATCCAGGCAGACTCCTTTGCTTCTCCTTTTCATTTGCCTCTCCTCCTTTTCATTTGCCTCTCCTTCTTTTCATTTGCTTCTCCTTCTCCTTTTCATTTTCCTCTCGTTCTTTTCATTTACCTCTCCTTCTCCTTTTAATTTGCCTCTCCTTCAACTTTTCAATTGCCTCTCCTTCTCCTTTTCATTTGCCTCTCCTTCAACTCTTCATTTGCCTCTCCTTCAACTTTTCATTTACCTCTCCTTCTCCTTTTCATTTGCCTTTCCTCCTTTTCATTTGCATCTCCTTCTCCTTTTCATTTGCCAACCCCTTCTCCTTTTCACTTGCCTCTCCTTCTCCTTTTCACTTGCCCCTCCTTCAGCTTTTCATTTGCCTCTCCTTCTCCTTTTCATTTACCTTTCCTTCTTCTTTTTATTTGCCTCTCCTTCCTTTTCATTTGCCTCTCCTTCCTTTTCTTTTGCCTCTCCTTCCCCTTTTCATTTGCCTCTCCTTCTCCTTTTCATTTGCCTCTCCTTCTCCTTTTCATTTGCGTCTCCTTCTTTTCATTTGCCTCTCCTTCAACTTTTCATTTGCCTCTCCTTCTCCTTTTCATTTGCCTCTTCTTCTCCTTTTTCATTTGCATCTCCTTCCCCTTTTCCTTTGCCTCTCTTTCTCCTTTTTATTTGCCTCTCATTCTCCTTTTCATTTGCATCATCTTCTTTTCGTTTGCCTCTCCTTCTCCTTTAAAGTTCGGTCATGAATGGCAGAGGCAAGGGATAGTGACAATACCATAGCAGGACAATGTCCTAGAAACTGTCCATACATGATCAGTGTCCAAGACCCCTATCCTAGGACCAGGGAGAGCCAGGCAATGGCTCCTGATGACTCAGCTCACAAGGATGGTGAAGTAGTAGGCACTACAAGAAACTAGCTTGAGCGGGGCTTGAACACCAGGTAAGGACGTTTCCAATAGGCTACAACAACCCTAAATAATTATTCTTTTCTAACTACATGTAAAAGTCAGAATCCTTTTGCAAAGGTAATTATTTCATATCTTTACTGTTTCCACAATGGAATAAGCATAAACATAATAATCATGTGAACAAGGAAGACTCACAACCAAGAATAGCTAATTGAGGAAAAAAAAAAAAGAGGGAAATTGCTCCAAATTATCATGGAAAAAATTCCTAGAACGGAATTGATTTCAGGTAAGTTAACTTGATGAGAATTTTGATGAAGGTAATTCCGCTCATTTTTCTTTACCTGGAATTTTCATTATGCCAATGATATTTTCTGCAGTCATTAAAAGGGACATATCTGCCTCGATAAGAATTTTTGGAAGAAACTTTACGCCAAAGAAAATCAACCTATTTTTTTTTTTTTTATTGAAAAACCATAATGATTATTCGACTACAGAGATAATGTTCATACAACTTCTTGAATTTAGCATAATACTCAAAGTATAATGATTAGTAATCTACACATATTAAGTCATTCATCTCTTGTGTTTATCAAGCTAGATAAGCATATTCATCGAACTTTAAAGTTAGGTTTCGTGGTGATATTTTTCTATTTCCGCTTCGGAATTTTCTGGCCATGCACAGCGACTGTATCATAAATCATGATTTAGACATTATCCTCCGTCAAGCCTTCAGAAATCTTCCGTATAAAAACCCGCCAATCAATAACAATTTAATGGGCACATCGTTCACCGAGTATGCATCGATTTAACTTGTTACATTATAAAGTACTGTGACACTACTCTCGATACCTATATCTAGTCAGAACCTTTGGCAAGCGAATGCTTTGATCATTTAGAAAACCCGAGACTATGAATTACAAAACTTTCCATTTCTTTTCAAGTATATAGCTGAGTAAATTTAGATTAAATACGACATAAACATTGATAGCACTAACATATTGTTATAAAAAAAAAAGGTTTTATCTGTTCTTATATTCTCCAATGAGGATTGCGTGGATATGCGAAAGAAATTAGCAGTTCATTACAACTAGATGCTGCATTATGGGGACCTACCCACTTAGCTTATGTAAAACATGATTGGTTATGATAAGAAGACTGAGCTATGTCAAGGAAAGTTATGGTGAATTAAACTGCCAGGTAAGACGTAAGCAAATTAAGTTCAAATCGGTTTGATAGGTATGGAGTGTCCCCATCACAGCCTCAGCCTTTCTTCTCTTTGTCAACACAAAATAAAAATAGTTAAATCATTTACTTGGACAATTATTATAATTTGATTTTCGTTAAAAAAAAAAAAAAATCTTAAAGAGAGAAAAACAGCCAAAACCATTGTCATCTTCTCCATCATCTGGGACTCTGATAGACAGCCCTGAAAAAAAATATTTTGAAATCTTTAACATAAAATAGAGAGAGAGAGAGAGAGAGAGAGAGAGAGAGAGAGAGAGAGAGAGAGAGAGAGAGAGAGAGAGAGAGAGAGAGAGATGCTGTATATATTAATTGAACAATATCCTTAGAGAAATGCCTATTTGATGACATTTTAAGCTTAAAATTGTTTCGCATAATTTTGTGCGGTATTTATTCATTTAAAAAATAAAAAAAAAGATTGAATCTCGGCAGAGAAAACAATGGGGAGTCAGCATTTCAGCCTATGAACTTCCGTCGAGGGATTGACATGACAAAGCCGGATTTATTTTTCAAGCAGAATAAAAGAATAGAAGCATAAACCCAAAGTAAATAAGACAGCCCCCAGGACAAAGAGAGAGAGAGAGAGAGAGAGAGAGAGAGAGAGAGAGAGAGAGAGAGAGAGAGAGAGAGAGAGAGAGAGAAGGAAAATGCAAACTAACCTTACCGAGAGACACCTATCTCGCAAATAACATTTTTTTTTTTTTTATGAAAAAGAACATTTGATTTAAGCACAAAATATAAACAAAGAAGAAGAAGAAGAAGAGGAGGAGGAAGAAGAAGAAGTAGAATAGGGGAGAAGGAAAATGCAAACTAACCTTACCGAGAGACTCCTATTTCGCGGATAAAAAGATAATGTTAATGAAGAAAACATTTGATTTAAGCACAAAATATAAACAAAGGCTCCCTTGAAAAGCTGGGAGCAACAGCGTTTAATCCAGAGTATATTTCCCCCGAAAGAAACCTTTGCCCATTATCCCCATCGCGATAAATGACCTCTGGTAAATATTGTTCCGTAGAAGGTCAGTTAAATATGGACCCTGTCAACATTCCAGTGTATCAGCTGCTGTTACTGCCAAGGAGGAAATTTGGTGACCACATGCACTCCTTCGGGTGTTGGGGTGTGTGTAGTTGGTTGGGGTCAACTTTCTTTTTACTTGTCAAATCGACTTTCTTTATGGGGAAATTGTTGCTTATCTTTGTCTTAAACACGATATTATGAAGCTATTTTTATCATTTACGAAAAATTAAGATTTATTGTTACCTTGACAGGAGTGAAATCGGTTGGAATGCAGACACAGGGTTAAGACCAAGGTCTAGGTTAAGACTTAGTCTTAGGCAAGGCCAATTTGTATTGCCCTTGGTCTTAGAGTAAGCTAAGGATATGGCTGTCTAAGCTCAAAGGGGATGGGCGTAGTCCCCACCAGGAAGAAAGTAGGTAATGTACCAACCGTGTGTCACACAATTGTACATAATTCCTTTTTTATATATTATGCTTGTATCTTCGCTCTTCCCTCGCACTAAAACGAACATGAAAATT
>NC_090746.1:81622103-81712103 GCF_036898095.1 Palaemon carinicauda
CGACGATGTCTTATTAAAGGAGACTCTTGGAAAAAAGTATGAGGCTTTGTATCGGTGCAAAAACGGATTGCGGGGAATGAGGATGGAGACAGAATGGTTCAACTGAACGGTGAGTGACGTGTAGTTTTTCAACAGGATTGTCCCAAAATTCGCCATTGAAGTAAGGACATATCCAGACGACATTGGTAAATATATCATGTTGCTCGTCATTTACTTTGGCATGAAAGTGTATGCAGAGAAATCGATAGTATTCATCTCTTTACTCATTTCTCAGATAGGTAAAGAATAAATGCCTTCGATTTCCCTGAGGAATCTGACGAAGTGAGGACTCGCGGCACTGAAATCTCTTTTGAAATCTAGAAGGACACTGACGAACTAAGGAAAAGAGACAATGAAATCTCGAAAGAAACAGATAATCTACGATCTTGAAAACTAGAAGACAGGAGAGAACAGCAAAGAGGAGCCTCTAATGCCAGAGGTAAGACACCTAAAAATAGAGAGCCTCTAATGCTAGAAGTAAGGCACCTCAAAATATAGATCGAAGACCCTCTAATGCTAAAAGTATGGAACCTGGAAATATGTGTCAAAGAACTTCTAATGCTGGAAGTATGGGAGCTAAAGAGAGAGGTCAAAGAACTTCTAATGTTAGAGGTGTGAGAGCTATAAAGAGAGGTCAAAGAACTTCTTATGCTACAGGTAAGGAAGCTGAAAAGAGGTCAAAGAACTTCTAATGCAAGAGGTGTGGGAGCTAAAAAGAAGTCAAAGAACTTCTAATGCTAGAGGTGTGGGAGCTAAAAAGAGGTCAAAGAACTTCTAATGCTAGAGGTGTGGGAGCTAAAAAGAGGTCAAAGAACTTCTAATGCAAGAGGTGTGGGAGCTAAAAAGAAGTCAAAGAACTTCTAATGCTAGAGGTGTGGGAGCTAAAAAGAGGTCAAAGAACTTCTAATGCTAGAGGTGTGGGAGCTAAAAAGAGGTCAAAGAACTTCTAATGCTAGAGGTGTGGGAGCTAAAAAGAGGTCAAAGAACTTCTAATGCTAGAGGTGTGGGAGCTAAAATGAGGTCAAAGAACTTCTAATGCTAGAGGTGTGAGAGCTAAAAAGAGGTCAAAGAACTTCTAATGCTAGAGGTGTGGGAGCTAAAAAGAGGTAAAAAAACCTCTAATGCTAGAGGTGTGGGAGATAAAAAGAGGTCAAAGAACTTCTAATGCAATGGGTGTGGGAGCTAAAAAGAGGTCAAAGAACTTTTAATGCAAGGGGTGGGGGAGCTAAAAAGAGGTCAAAGAACTTCTAATGCAAGGGGTGGGGGAGCTAAAAAGTCAAAGAACTTGAAATGCAAGGGGTGGGGGAGCTAAAAAAAATGTCAAAGAACTTCTAATGCAAGGGGTGTGGGAGCTAAAAAGAGGTCAAAGAACTTCTAATGCAAGGGGTGTGGGAGCTAAAAAGAGGTCAAAGAACTTCTAATGCAAGGGGTGGGGGAGCTATAAAGAGGTCAAAGAACTTCTAATGCAAGGGGTGTGGGAGCTAAAAAGAGGTCAAAGAACTTCTAATGCAAGGGGTGTGGGAGCTAAAATGAGGTTAAAGAACTTGTGATGCAAGGGGTGTGGGAGCTAAAAAGAGGTCAAAGAACTTCTAATGCAAGGGGTGTGTGAGCTAAAAAGAGGTCAAAGAACTTCTAATGCAAGGGGTGGGGGAGCTAAAAAGAGGTCAAAGAACTTCTAATGCAAGGGGTGGGGGAACTAAAAAGAGGTCATAGAACTTTTAATGCAAGGGGTGTGGGAGCTAAAAAGAGGTCAAAGAACTTTTAATGCTAGAGGTGTGGGAGCTAAAAAGAGGTCAAAGAACTTCTAATGCAAGGGGTGTGGGAGCTAAAAAGATGTCAAAGAACTTCTAATGCAAGGGGTGGGGGAGCTAAAAAGAGGTCAATGAACTTCTAATGCGAGAGGTATGGGAGCTAAAAAGAGGTCAAAGAACTTCTAATGCAAGGGGTGTGGGAGCTAAAAAGAGGTCAAAGAACTTCTGATGCAAGGGGTGTGGGAGCTAAAAAGAGGTCAAAGAACTTCCAATGCTAGAGGTGTGGGAGCTAAAAAGAGGTCAAAGAACTTCTAATGCAAGGGGTGTGGGAGCTAAAAAGAGGTCAAAGAACTTCTAATGCAAGGGGTGGGGGAGCTAAAAAAAGGTCAAAGAACTTCTAATGCAAGGGGTGTGGGAGCTAAAAAGAGGTCAAAGAACTTCTAATGCAAGGGGTGGGGTAGCTAAAAAGAGGTCAAAGAACTTCTAATGCAAGGGGTGGGGGAGCTAAAAAAAGGTCAAAGAACTTCTAATGCAAGGGGTGTTGGAGCTAAAAAGAGGTCAAAGAACTTCTAATGCAAGGGGTGGGGAAGCTAAAAAGAGGTCAAAGAACTTCTAATGCAGGGGGTGTGGGAGCTAAAAAGAGGTCAAAGAACTTCTAATGCAAGGGGTGTGGGAGCTAAAAAGAGGTCAAAGAACTTCTGATGCAAAGGGTGTGGGAGCTAAAAAGCGGTCAAAGAACTTCTAATGCAAGGGGTGGGGAAGCTAAAAAGAGGTCAAAGAACTTCTAATGCAAGGAGTGTGGGAGCTAAAAAGAGGTCAAAGAACTTCTAATGCAACGGGTGCTGGAGCTAAAAAGAGGTCAAAGAACTTCTAATGCAAGGGGTGGGGAAGCTAAAAAGAGGTCAAAGAACTTCTAATGCAAGGGGTGTGGGAGCTAAAAAGAGGTCGAAGAACTTCTAATGCAAGGGGTGTGGGAGCTAAAAAGAGGTCAAAGAACTTCTGATGCAAGGGGTGTGGGAGCTAAAAAGAGGTCAAAGAACTTCTAATGCAAGGGGTGGGGGAGCTAAAAAGAAGTCAAAGAACTTCTAATACAATGGGTGTGGGAGATAAAAAGAGGTCAAAGAACTTCTAATGCAAGGGGTGGGGAAGCTAAAAAGAGGTCAAAGAACTTCTAATGCAAGGGGTGGGGAAGCTAAAAAGAGGTCAAAGAACTTCTAATGCAAGGGGTGGGGAAGCTAAAAAGAGGTTAAAGAACTTCTAATGCAAGGAGTGTGGGAGCTAAAAAGAGGTCAAAGAACTTCTAATGCAAGGGGTGTGGGAGCTAAAAAGAGGTCAAAGAACTTCTAATGCAAGGGGTGGGGGAGCTAAAAAGAGGTCAAAGAACTTCTAATGCAAGGGGTGTGGGAGCTAAAAAGAGGTCAAAGAACTTCTAATGCAAGGGGTGTGGGAGCTAAAATGAGGTTAAAGAACTTCCAATGCAAGGGGTGTGGGAGCTAAAAAGAGGTCAAAGAACTTCTAATGCAAGGGGTGTGGGAGCTAAAAAGAGGTCAAAGAACTTCTAATGCAAGGGGTGTGGGAGCTAAAAAGAGGTCAAAGAACTTCTGATGCAAGGGGTGTGGGAGCTAAAAAGAGGTCAAAGAACTTCTAATGCAAGGGGTGTGGGAGCTAAAAGGAAGTCAAAGAACTTCCAATGCAAGGGGTGTGGGAGCTAAAAAGAGGTCAAAGAACTTTTAATGCAAGGGGTGGGGGAGCTAAAAAGAGGTCAAAGAACTTCTAATGCAAGGGGTGGGGGAGCTAAAAAGTCAAAGAACTTGAAATGCAAGGGGTGGAGGAGCTAAAAAAAAAGGTCAAAGAACTTCTAATGCAAGGGGTGTGGGAGCTAAAAAGAGGTCAAAGAACTTCTAATGCAAGGGGTGTGGGAGCTAAAAAGAGGTCAAAGAACTTCTAATGCAAGGGGTGGGGGAGCTAAAAAGAAGTCAAAGAACTTCTAATGCAAGGGGTGTGGGAGATAAAAAGAGGTCAAAGAACTTCTAATGCAAGGGGTGTGGGAGCTAAAATGAGGTTAAAGAACTTCTAATGCAAGGGGTATGGGAGCTAAAAAGAGGTCAAAGAACTTCTAATGCAGGGGGTGGGGGAGCTAAAAAGAGGTCAAAGAACTTCTAATGCAAGGGGTGGGGGAGCTAAAAAGAGGTCAAAGCACTTCTAATGTAAGGGGTGGGGGAACTAAAAAGAGGTCAAAGAACTTCTAATGCAAGGGGTATGGGAGCTAAAATGAGGTCAAAGAACTTCTAATGCAAGGGGTGGGGGAGCTAAAAAGAGGTCAAAGAACTTCTAATGCAAGGGGTGGGGAGCTAAAAAGTCAGAGAACTTGAAATGCAAGGGGTGGGGGAGCTAAAAAAAATGTCAGAGAACTTCTAATGTAAGGGGTGTGGGAGCTAAAAAGGGGTCAAAGAACTTCTAATGCAAGGGGTGTGGGAGCTAAAAAGAGGTCAAAGAACTTCTAATGCAAGGGGTGGGGGAGCTAAAAAGAGGTCAAAGAACTTCTAATGCAAGGGGTGTGGGAGCTAAAAAGAGGTCAAAGAACTTCTAATGCAAGGGGTGTGGGAGCTAAAATGAGGTCAAAGAACTTCCAATGCAAGGGGTGTGGGAGCTAAAAAGAGGTCAAAGAACTTCTAATGCAAGGGGTGTGGGAGCTAAAAAGAGGTCAAAGAACTTCTAATGCAAGGGGTGGGGGAGCTAAAAAGAGGTCAAAGAACTTCTAATGCAAGGGGTTGGGGAACTAAAAAGAGGTCAAAGAACTTCTAATGCAAGGGGTATGGGAGCTAAAAAGAGGTCAAAGCACTTCTAATGCAAGGGGTGGGGGAGCTAAAAAGAGGCTTTGGGGAAGGAGCGGCGGCGTCTGTGTTCTTTCTGATGAGTAAACTTAATTAAATACAAGTAAAAACAGGGCATTAAATACGTATTATAAATACTAAACTCTTTCTTATCTTGACAGCACAAATGAAATCTTACAAGTTCCAACATGTAACTAAGCGCTCCCGAAACCCGAGTCAATCTTTTACATCTGCTTGGAGGATATTCTTGCAAGTAAAAGGTAATCATTATGAATATGGAAAGAAAGATTTGCTTATACTTCTACCTTTTGCTTCAGAGAATTACCTTGTACTTCTACCTTATGCTTACAAGGATATCCTTCATTTTTATGAATACCTCCCAATGAATAAAATCTGAGAGAGAGAGAGAGAGAGAGAGAGAGAGAGAGAGAGAGAGAGAGAGAGAGAGAGCCAAAATAAATTCATGTAACGAGTAACTGGTCATCTGACTTAACATTCATGTTCAATTATCTTAACTTTATTAATCTCTCCACGAAATTAAATTAATAAAAGAAATTAGATCAAGGGGGGAGGAGATGGGCATACCTTTCTTTCCATTTCCTCACATCGGGAAACTTTTATGGCTGCCTGGATGACCGCTCATGGTTCCCTATGAAATGAGTGAATCTCTACGTTAGAGTAATTATTACAGGCAGGGTTTAGGGTACGGAGGCGAAAATCTGTCTCTCTCTGTCTGTGTGTGTGTGTGTGTGTGTGTGTGTGTGTGTGTGTTACAGTATGGACATGAGTCATAGTATGACAATGTAACAATCTCCAACAGATTTAGTAGATTTGAGAACAAAGCCCTCAGAAGAATATCGGGAGTTAAATGGCAGGGCAGAATTAGAAATGAAACTATAAAAGAGAGATTACTCGAGTGCCATATGTGGATGAGATCAATATGAGGGGTAGATGGAGATCGTTTGGGAATGCTCTTCGCACTCCTAAAGAGAGATTAGCTCTCCAAACGTTTTAACTGGGTTTCACAAGACACTAGAAGAGTTGGAAAACCCAATACTACGAAGCGTGAAGTAGAGATGACGAATGGAGAAACATTGCATTGAAAGCTCAGGATAGAGACGACTAGCGAAATCTAACCGAGGGCCTTTGTTTCTATAGGCGTAGGGGGAAATGATGATGATGATGATGAAGAAAGAATCTCCAGTGGATATATATTCCCATGGATAGTATTCCATATTGAGTACCATTGTGGTTGATATTTACAGTGATTGAAATCACGAGTGGTGGCATGACAAAGAAACAATATCTAACAGATTTTGTATTTTGTAGATTTGAGAACAAAGCCCTTAGAAGAAAATCAGGAGTTAAATAGCAGTGCAGGATTAGAAATTAAACTATGAGAGAGATTACTTGAGTGCCATATGTGGATGAGATCATGTTGAGGGGTACATGGAAATGGTTTGGACATGCTTTTCTCATTCCTCAAGAGAGATTAGTTCACCAAACTTTCAACTAGGCTCCGGAAGGCACTAGAAGAGTTGGAAGACCCAGGTCCACATGGCTGAGGACTATGAAGCGTGAAATAGGAGATGATGAATGGAGAAGTATTGATTCAAAAACTCAATATAGAGACGACTGGTGAAATCTAACTATATATATATATATATATATATATATATATATATATATATATATATATATATATATATATATATATATATATATATATATATTTCAAATAGGTTACAAATGTTCCTTAATATCGAATTTGCTCTGCCTTGGGATTTCAAACACTTAGGAAAATTTCTTTAATATTTCTGCCCGGCCAAGGACTCGAACCTAAAACCGATAGAAATAAGGATAAACATTTGACTGTTTAGACCAGCGTAACCTTTATTCCCATTTCTATCGATCATAAGCTATTTGTAACTTATTTGAAAAACGTTTTTAATACTTTGAAAAAATCTTGATTAACTTTTTTTGACAGCCAACAACCTACCATTTTTGTTAACTTTTCCATCGCATCAAAAATGTAAAAAAGGGTAACCTTTCTTATGATTTATTGGGAATGATTTAAACTGACTTTGATATCGTTTCAGAAGAACCCCTTCCTTTGAAACAAACTTTTGTATAGAGAAAAACTTTCTTTAAATTTCTATGAATCCCGGAGACATTATAATCCTGTATGCTTATAATTCCTTTCCTCCAAACTATCATCTTGAACTCTATGCCCAGAACTAAATTCCTTAAAAAACATCACGATCAATATTCGTACTAATAAAAATAAATGTTGACAAATACTTCGTCACATGCCTTTAATACCTTATTGCAACATCCACACTTCACCTATATAAATGAACATTGGCCCTTCTTGTTATAGGTATACTCCGCCTCTTCTGATTCATTTGTAAAGAAAATAAGCATCCCTGTCTTATAGGTGGCTTCTCTCTCTCTCTCTCTCTCTCTCAATGAAGTTTTAGAATCGATTTTTTTATATTCACGATTGGCCTATCGCTGATTTAGGAAGACTGTGTCAGTTACTAGTAAAGGAAAACTTTAATGTCTTATATATATATATATATATATATATATATATATATATATATATATATATATATATATATATATATATATATATATATATATATATTTACTTAATGGATTCTTTTTATCTATATTGAACCAAGAAACAACTTTACTGACATGCATACATTTACTAAGGGAGTTATGATAAGGTTTACTTTATAATTGATTTACACTCAGGAACGCCCTTATTGACAAGCACAAATTCGCGGATGGATGACGTAACACAATCAGGCGTTGGTGGGGGGAGAGAGAAAGACACACACACACACACACAGACACACACACACACGCACACACAGAAATATGACTATTTTCTTTTTCTTTATTCAATCTTTCTGTGTTGATTACGCTGATTATAAGAACATCAAATTACACCAAAGTCATGGACCATTGTGCACATAACTACTTCTTAAATTATTTGAAACTGTAATGGATAATGATATTCTCCCTTCAAGAAAATTCCATTTGGCAGCGCTGTCCCAAACTCGTCCCACCAACCTTAACTATGCTGATGGTTGTTACCTTAGTCACTTTTACAGGGACATGACTCATCACCTATGTGTTCTGATGAAGAAAGGTAATTATAAACACTTTCATAAGTAAACTCGGGTTGCTTCCGATAGCGTATGAAAAAATCATACCATTTTCTGATAAAAATATCCATTCCTAATAAGGAAACGATCGTTGGACTATTTACCAGCTACCAATTCTCTAGCCTCTACCTACCTTGCAAAATTTTTGGCCCCACGTGGTCGTCCAATAATAATCTATTTTAGTTTGGGACAAAGTGTCTCTGATGCCATCTATTGGCAGTAAAGTAAAACTCGTTACGATGTAGGGGGGAGGCTAGAGGGGGGATGTATGCGTCATTATGCCTTTCAGAATATAACAATGTTGTTATTCTACGTAGTTTTTACTAATAATATATGCCATACCATGAAACATATTAGTTATTTTGAGTTTCATAAAAAGGGAATTGAAAATTAAATCAAATAAGTGTGTAATTACTTGATTGTCCCGCCGATTTCAGTACATTTGGCATTATCTGACGGCCCTCCTCTTGGACCCCCAAATGTAATTGGACTAACGATTGTTTGCTGAGGAAATATTTCTGTGACATTTATTTTGAAGTTTGTAATTTCCTAAGAATTAAGTTGTGGTCAGACAACAAGGAACATCAAGTTCAAGTGTGTCTGTTTTTACAGAATTTTGTGCACAAATAGCGACAGAAATTAACTAATAAAAATTATAATGAGTGGGTGCTGGGGATAATTAGTAATTTGGTACTCTACTGCGAAGGCCATCTATTGGCCACGAAAATAAACAATGTGTAGAGCTCTTTAATCCTTGCATTCTAGAACCTTCCATGACGTCATTTTAGTTCAAATTCAAATTCAAAAAAGTTTATTGACATATAGATACATCAAATGGGATGTATTAGCATGCTAATGCATCCCCAACACAACTTATTACAATGCTCCTTTATCTATTCCAGTAAAACCTAGGAAACTTGTTAAAAAAAATGTTTGTGATATTATTATTTAAGACAAAGCAAACTTGCTCAGTAACACTATTAATAGAAACATTTCTAAATTCCCTAAGTTTATCACATTCTAACATATAATGATGTAGAGTATGCGAGTATGCTTCACCACACAATCTACAGGGTATACCATCACCATCAATATATTGCCAACAATAATTATACCCCAACCTCATTCTCATAACTAAAGTATCAACTTTAGAAAGGACCTTGCCGTATGTAACATTAGTATTTTCAGTGACAAGCAAATAATGCCTCATACTGACGCTGCCCTCTTCCAAGATCTTTAAAGCCTTTTCTGTTCCCCAAACCTCTCGTTTTATTTTCATTCCTCGTTTTATTCTATTAAGGCTCATAGAGGTTTCTATGTCAATGTCAGGCTTTCTTGTGGCCTCCTTGGCCAGATTGTCGACAACTTCATTTAATGAAATACCAATATGAGACGGAACCCAATGGAACTTTACAGTTATTCCTTTCTCCTGAAGCCGACAAACCAACCCTTTACAAAGAGCAACCACCTCGCTATTAGTGGGTGTTTTGCTATTTAAGGCTAACAAAGCACTCTGGGAATCAACGAATACAAATATATCCTTTGTTTTATTAATTACCATTTTGAGACCCTCATGTATAGCATTGTAACTCTGCTACCGACGTCATTTTAGTTCAACAATAGCCAGAAATAGCCTAATTGTTAGGAACTGAATATAATTTATGCATGCCACACATATTTCTACATAAGTATCAATCTATCATCCATTCCCAATTGGATAGAATCATTCACATGCATGGAACAAGGAAGGTGTGCTGCCATTTTTTGACAAGAAATAGAAACACTCGGATTCTATTCAAATTTAAAGGTGGATGTTTACTAAAATATACTTCCATGGTATCTTTTTTCAACTAATGCATCAGAAATCCATAATTCAAATAAAACTATTTTTCCTCTGATTTTGGAGTCTAAGTTATGGTAATTACATGTGAAATACAGATATGTATTGCAAAGATATATAAAGAAGATCCCAATATTCAAAAAGCAAAGCGTTGGAACTCAGCCATAGAATCAAAGATCCCAAATTTAATCAAAATATATTCATGTCCGCAGCAAATACACCATTTGCTAATCTTAAGCCCAATTCTAGAAATTAATCCTCTATATAAAGTGTGCCTTGTTATTTATACCAAGAGTGTATAAGCGGTTTTTTTTCGGATGGGGGGATAAAATTTGTAAAGGTACTGACGGTGGGGTGTCTGGGGTTCCCCGGTAATTTTTTTGCGACGAAACACCCTTCGATGCGATTTCCTGGCATCTGACAGCAGATTGTAGCAACAACAACAAAATATTTTTGGGTGATTTTTATGTGCCCAATTACAATTTGAACACATTGACTTTGATGAAACACCGGTAAGGCTACTTAATGAATTTGCCGAAAACATAACGATGGTGATTCATTGCTATAAACTCATTCCCGATATCGATGAAAATACGGCTATCAGTTTTATTAAGCCTACTTTGTTTTGATTTATGGTTTATTATATCTATCATTTGTTTTTTAGTTCCAATTTTATGTTGAAATTTTTAACGGATTTATGTTTTCAATTTCATCTAATTTATAGTTTACATATGACAAATATGGATTACTTGATAATTATGTTTTTGGTCTCTGGTTTTAAACTATGGTGATAATGTAAGAAGATGAAAACTTTACAAACAGAGAAGAACTTCATAGACTTGATAGTACTATATCGATTATAAAAATCAAGGTCTTTAAAATACCTTTCTATTCGCAAGACTATATATATATATATATATATATATATATATATATATATATATATATATATATATATATATATTGTACCAACCGTGTTTCACACAATTGTACATAATTCCTTTTGTATATATCATGCTTGTATCTTCGCTCCTCCCTCGCACTAAAACGAACATAAAAATTCCTGTCTGCTTTTTCCTCTGTAATATTGTCTGTCTTGTGAACTTGTTATGTCCTGTTGCCTTGAGGTTTTGTATATAAGGAGAGTGTTTCACAATAATATAACTCAGTCGTTTCCAATCTGCCTTTGAGTTCACACCCTTACTCGGCGCCGTCACATTGGTGACCCCGGAAGTCGACTCGCTCCTACTGCCTTCCACCCCCACCTCCCTCGCCCCTCCATCGTTGGTACTATGACGGAGGCTGACTCTACTCCGGCAGTTGGCACTGCGGCCGCCCCATTGACACTTTCACCGTTCGCCAGCGGAGAAGCGTTCGCTTGGTTTCAACGCGCTGAAGTCCACTTTCGTATCAGGGGCGTGACTCGCTCAACCACCAAAGCGGATTATGTTCTCGCGGCGATACCCGAGGACACCTTCCCAGAAATATCCGACTGGATTTGTGAACAAGGAGACACCCCAATAGCGTATGACGCCCTCAAATCATACCTTCTGCAGCAGTACTCGCCGTCACCAGCCGCCCGTATAGCAAAGCTTTTTCAGCTCTCGCAACAACCGTTGGGGGACCAAAGGGCTTCGCTTGCCCTCAGGGAAATGACCAGTATCGCTCGCCTTCAACCTGCCGCAGACGGCTCTCCTCGTGAGGTGAACCTACTCCGTGCCCTTTGGATACGCCGTTTACCTGAACCTGTGCGCGCTGCCATACCCGATGTCGATAGTTTACCCATAAAGGACTTGATGACCAAAGCCGACGCCCTTATGGACAGCTACTTCAAGACCTCCATCAACGCCTCCACCCCTGACGACGAGGATGCCTATTCAACGTCAACCGAAGCTGACATGAATGCCGTAGGACATACACGCCTACCCCGTGACGTGCCGAAGCGGCGACAAAGCCGCCCACCACCCACCAATCGCTCGCGCCCCAACGAACGACTTCTACAGCCACTTACTACCTCCCATCCGCCGCAGTTTTGATACTACCACTTCAGATTCGGGGCAACCGCGAAGAAATGTGCCAAGGATTGACAGTTGCCAAAAAACGTGTAAGTAGGCCATCACTTGTGGCGGTGGCCTCCCATGTTTCTAATCTTTTCTTTTTACATGATGCAGGAACGGGCGTGCGATTTTTGGTAGACACGGGTGCTTGTCGTTCTCTTTTGCCAAGGAAACTCTTCAAGGCACAACGTAGTCTGTCTACATCTGCCGACGTCCGCTTGGTAGCTGCCAACGGATCTGCGATACCCACCTACGGTTACAAGAGCCTCACATTATCGTTCGGAAACGGTAAATTCAATTGGAAGTTTCTCGTTGCTGACGTCACAATGCCAATCCTCGGTGCGGATTTCCTCTCTCATTTCCACCTTCTGGTCGATGTCGCCCACCGACGATTGGTCAACGCAGACTCGTACTTGTCGACACCTCTTCAACCCGCCCCCTCTAACCTCGCTCTCCACATCAGCGCACCCACGGATGCCTACGCCCACCTCCTCACGTCGTACCTGGAAGTTTTCCGTCCGGAACTTCGCCAAACGCCCACGGTTCCTGCCAAGCACGGTATTTATCACCATATCAAGACGACGGGACCCCCAGTCTTCGCAAAATTCAGACGTCTGGCACCGGAACGATTGGCAGCCGCCAAACAGACGTTCGCCGTGCGGGGATTACAGGCGCTTGAACATGCAAACAGAACCGGATCACTAACCCCTCCCAAACATTGCCGATGTAACCTCCTACCTGCACAAAGCGAAGGTTTTCTCTACGCTCGACCTCCTGAAGGGGTATTATCAGGTGCCTATGAACCCAGAAGACATCCCCAAGACCGCCATCACCACTCCGTTTGGCACATACACCTTCAATTACTCTTGTTTTGGCCTTCGTAATGCTGGGGCAACGTTTCAACGTCTCATGGATGGCATCTTAGGGGACCTCCCTTTCTGTGTATGTTATGTGGACGACATACTTGTGTTCTCCTCCTCAAAAGAGGAACACCTCCGTCACCTGCGCATCGTGCTCGACCGCCTGCAACAAAACGGCCTTGTAGTCCGGTACGACAAGTGTACCTTTGGCGCCAACGAAGTGTCGTTCTTAGGGCACCGTATCACTCCTGAAGGAGTCCATCCCCTCCCTGAGAAGGTAGCAGCCGTTCAGAATTTCCCCACGCCCTCGACCGTCAAAGCTCTGCAGGAATTCTTGGGCATGATCAACTATTATCACCGTTTTCTGCCAGCCATTGCCGCCACTCTTGCTCCCCTCTACGCCTCCCTCAAGGGCAAGCCAAAGGACTTGAAGTGGGGTCCCCTTCAAGAAGCAGCCTTCTGCAATGCAAAGAAGGCCCTATCAACTGCTGCGGCTCTCACTTTTCCTATCCCACACGCCCCTCTCCTTCTCTCCACCGATGCCAGCGACGTTGCTATTGGTGCAGTACTCGAGCAGGTGGTCAAAGGCTCGCCCCACCCATTGGCCTTCTTCAGCAGAAAACTGTCCAAGGCAGAATCGGGTTATTCTACCTTCGATCGAGAATTGCTGGCGGTGCACTTGGCTGTCCGTCACTTTCGCCATTTCTTAGAAGGTACGCCCTTCGTCATTCGCACAGACCACATGCCTCTGGTGCACGCCTTCACTCGACAGTCTGACCCCTGGTCCGCCCGTCAACGCCGACATCTCTCCGCCGTGGCTGAATACAATTGCACCCTCCAATACGTCCCTGGGAAAATGAATCCCGTTGCCGATGCCCTGTCAAGAAACACGTTGGCTGCTGTTCAACTGGGATTGGATTACAACGCCCTGGCTGAAGCCCAATGACAGGATCCAGAGTATCAAGCTTGTAGGACATCCTGCACGTCCCTCCGTTGGGAGGATTTTCCCCTCGAAGACTCCAACACCACCCTCCTCTGTGACGTCAGTACTGGTAGACCGCGACCTTGGATTCCTGCTCCCATGCGCCGACAGGTGTTTGATTTCATCCACGGCCTTTCACATCCCTCGTGCCGTTCTACTGCACAGCTGCTGAAGGCAAAGTTCATTTGGCACGGCATTTCTAAGGATGCTAAGGATTGGGTCCGTGCCTGTACTTCTTGCCAAACTTCCAAAGTACATCGACACACGGATTCAGGAGTGGGCACCTTTCCTCAACCTCAGCGTCGTTTCGCACACATTCACGTCGACGTTGTAGGCCCCCTACCCACATCACAAGGACATCGTTACCTGTTTACCGTCATCGACTGCTCCACTCGTTGGCCTGAAGCCATTCCCATGGAAACTGCAACGTCCGCCTCATGTACATCTGCCTTACTCTCTGGATGGATTTCAAGATTCGGTATCCCTGAGCATATTACTTCTGACAGGGGAACCACTTTCACCTCTCAATTATGGATGTCATTAGCGAATCTCCTGGGCATCACCCTACATCAGACAACGGCCTACAACCCCGCTGCTAATGGAATGGTTGAACGTTTTCATCGCACCCTCAAAGCAGCTTTGATGTCCCGCTGCAAGGATTGCAACTGGTTTACTCAGCTTCCCTGGGTCCTCCTGGGACTAAGGACCACTCCTAAAGACGCCCTCGACGTCTCGGCAGCCGAAATGGTGTATGGCGACCCGTTGGTCGTCCCTGCCGAGTTTTTTCCTTCTACAACCTCCTCCGACGATCTCCAGCGCATACGTCACGTCGTGGGAAAATTTACTCCGTGCCGCCAGACTTACAAGCCCCCAGCGAAGCATCACATACCAACGGACTTGCACTCTGCAACGCACGTCTTCCTGCGCAACGACACCAGCAAGCCACCACTAACGCCCCCTTACACGGGCCCTTTCCTTGTGATCCGACGCAGTCCGAAAGCATTCCTCCTAAACATTCGGGGCAAAGAAGACTGGGTTTCCATTGATCGTCTAAAACCTGCTTATCTTCTGCCAGATGACCCGCCTACAGTTCGCCTCTCTAGATCAGGGCGCCCTATTTAACATGTACAGTATGTCATTTTTAGGGGGGGAGCCATGTACCAACCGTGTTTCACACAATTCTACATAATTCCTTTTGTATATATTATGCTTGTATCTTCGCTCCTCCCTCGCACTAAAACGAACATGAAAATTCCTGTCTGGTTTTTCCTCTGTAATATTGTCTATCTTGTGAACTTGTTATGTCCTGTTGCCTTGAGGTTTTGTATATAAGGAGAGTGTTCCACAATAATATAACTCAGTCGTTTCCAATCTGCCTTTGAGTTCACACCCTTACTCGGCGCCGTCACAATATATATATATATATATATATATATATATATATATATATATATATATATATATATATATACAGTATATATCTTCCATCGCATACTCCGTTCTCATCATCTCTGTCTTTCTTCTATTAATCTTCAGCCCAACTTCGTGTGATATTTCATGCATTCTGGTAAGCAAGCATTGCAAATCCTGTGGTGTTCTGCTTACAAGGACAGCATTATCAACATACTCTAGGTCTGCTAAATTCCTATCACCAATCCAGCCCAATCCTTCTCCACCATCTACGGCTGTTCTACTAATTACAAAATCCATGAGGAGGATAAACAACATAGGTGACAACACATTCCCTTGGAGTACTCCGCTGTTCACTGGAAATTAATTTGATAAGACTCCATTAACATTATATTTGCACTTGCAATGCCCATGAACAGACTTAATCAAATTTACATATTTAAGAGGAGTTCCATAATAACGCAGGACTCTCCACAAAATTGGCCAGTGCACACTATCAAAGGCTTTTTCATAGTCCACAAATGCCATCGAAAGTGGTTGTTTATATTCTACGCATTGCTGTACAGCATGTCTCAAAATAAAAATTTGGTTAGTGCAATTTCTACCTTTTCTAAATCCTGCTTGTTCATATCTCAGCTTTTCATCAATCTTTCTCTCCAATCTCTTCAGAATAAGCATACTATATATTTTCATAACAAATACGTAAGTTTTATACCTCTGTAATTATTGCAATCAGTCAGATCTCTTTTTTTTTTTTTTCACCAACACTCCTTACTCCCATTCATCAGGTTTTGCCTCTTCATGGCCCATTCTACAAAATAAAATAATCCTGTAAGTAGTCTGGGAGTCCCTTAATTTTCGGCCAGTATCATCTCTGCAGTTATTCCATCATATCCAGGAACCTTCCATCTCTTTAGTGTTTTGAGGATAGCCTCGACCTCAAACACACTGAATTCATTCATGGGTATATCAAGGACTTCATATGCTTCAGGTATATCAATCAAATTATTCCCTTCATATCTCCTATTCATGGCCTCACTAAAGTATTCCATCTAACGTTGTCTTTCTTCATCTTCTGTTGTTATAACAGATCCATCTATCTTTTTGATGGGTATATGCTTCTTCTTTGCCCCGGTCGATATTTCATTAATAATTCTATGAGCAATTCTTGCACCATAGCCACTTCCTGGATTCATAGCTTTGTCAGCCTCATCTGCTTTACTGTCTAAATATTCTCTCCAGTCATCCCTGGCTTTTCATTTGACCTTACTGTCAGTACTTGAATATTTAGCGTACTCTACCTTGTAATTTTCATTACTTCATCGAAAACTTTCAACAATCAATTTTTGTCTTTGTCTCCTTTTTATAGTATCCCAAGTATCACTTGATATCCATGGTTTTCTCCTTGTAACTGCGTGTCCTAAGACTTCACTACCAACTGACTGATATATGTTCTTAATATCACACCATTCTTCATATATATATATATATATATATATATATATATATATATATATATATATATATATATATATATATATATATATATATTTATTTATATATTTATATATATGTGTGTATATATACTGTATATATATGTATATATATATATATATATATATATATATATATATATATATATATATATATATATATATATATATATATATATATATATATATAATAGAAAAGGCCACCTTTGGAAACTAAACCTTCAACGTAGAGTTAAAAGAGGGTCATATATTTTGCTTCAGATGACCATCTATCCCTGGAAGTAAGGAAAGAATTTAAGAATGATAACTTTTTTGTCAAACGCTGCAAGCAAAGGTTCGATCAAGTCGATCCAAACTAGAGTCAAGAATAGGTGAATGATATCAGCAAGAAGAGAGGCAGAATCGTAGGCATTATCAAGACATCATCAGCACTGAGTAGATGGGCACTTTCTGACAATCTAAGGTTTCATGTGTCCAATGAAGAAAAAGCAGTTTACAGCTTGTATTAGGATGATGACTACTCACACAATGAGTCATTCAAGGAAAGAGAAGTACAAGAGAATCTTAATGAGGATAACCTTTTCACATCCTTGAAGCCATTCAAACTGTTCGCAGATGAAGCCATCGGTGACCTTCAGAATATTGCAATAAGAGACAGACACAAAGGAGATCGAAAATGACCTGTTGAGCGTGCACTCAAAAGGTCAAGAGAAGTTGAACAACTTCACAGAAGAGAGGATCATCATATAAGATTCGAGAAAGGTGAAGTTTTGAGATCACAGTACGCCCCCCCCCCCACCCCCACCCCCTACCACCCCCCACCCCACCCCCACCCCCCCACCCCCTCAAAAAAAAAAAAGTCATTCACTTTTGCATCAATCTAGGAAGTTAAACACAAAGATTCCAAACAAAAAGGCATTGAGTTACCCAACATCTTATCACTGCCTATGAAAGTGGTCGATGAATAAACCTCTGAGACATATTGGCCCATAAACTACTAACAGTTCCACTGGCTCTCACTGAGACAAATGGAAACCTTCTCTTTGAGTCAAAAATAAACTTGGATCATGAGCCTACAATAAGAATACCTTGTCCTGCGAGCATAGATGTTACAGATCTCGGTGAAATGATTACTTTCTTAATCGATGGACAAGCACTAGTATGTCCTCTTTGGAAACCACAGAAAGCAGTCACATTTGGGACTTAACTGGTGTGTTTGTAGATGCTGTCATTCGAGGAAGAACATTGTTTAAACGCACTGATGTAATGTTCGGCAGCTGCAATGAGAAAACAATCAAATCTGGAATAAGACACGACATGGTTGGGGATCAGTGAGTATTCGACATTTGAATAAAAGCAGGGATGTTCCACTTCCAGCAAAGTGGGACAACTTCTTGATACACCCTGAGAACAATGTAGACTTGGCAAACTTCCTGTCACAGCAAATGATGCTGAAAGCTCCAATAAATAAGAGTGTTGTGATATCTGGATATTTGTGGAAGAAGAAAAAGTGGAGTCATCTGACCCATAAGTGTATACAGATGCACTGAACGCCGACACGAAGAAGCATATACAAGGAAGATTCTTTACTGTGTGGAAAACCAAGCCTCCAGCATTGTGGTAGCTGCATGTGACACTGATGTTCTTGTGTCACTACCAACACATTTCTACAAAATGTCCAGTGAAAAAGTTTGGTTGAAAGCAGGAACAGGTATAAAAAGGAATTATATTAGTGACACTACAGTACTTCATGCCTTGAGAATCCGAACTTCAAATATTTGTGGAACTTTATGAATATGGTTCAGATTCTTCTGATGTTCACCCATGTCCAGAGAGAAGGTAATTGGGAACTTCACTTACGTGCTTTCCAGCAAATGATTCCATTCTTCATGTCATATGATCATACAAACTAAGCTCGCTTGTTATCTATAAATTTTTTGCCACTCAGGAATGATAGCATCTCTTAGGTGTCTTCCTTCGTCACCTTTGTCTTTATATCTTCCAAAAGCTGTTATGCTTCTTTCTCGAGAAATATGAGCAGTTTTGGCATAGCTTATACGGTTAAGTTAAGAAAGTGAATAGCTTTGGAAATGACTTGTTCTCAGTTGTGGTGGCCGATGTGGTAACGTCCCTGACTAGTGATCGCCAGACTAGAGTTTGAGTCCCTCTCAAACTCGTTAGTTTCTTTGGTCGCTGCAGCCTCACTATCCTTGTGAGCTAAGGATGGGGTGTTTGGGGGAGCCTATAGGTCAATCTGCTGAGTCATCAGCAGCCACTGCCTGGCCCTCCTTGGTCCTAGCTTGGGTGGAGAGGGGGCTTGGGCACTAAATATATGCAATGTGGTCAGTCTATAGGGCATTGTCCTGCTTGATAGGGCAATGTCACTGTCACTTGCCTCTGCCATTCATGAGCGGCCTTTAAACCAGAATCAATAATTTTGCTTTCAACCCATTAATAGAAAACAAAATTAGTCTCTCCAATCAAATATTGTAAACAATTTGGTGATGGAAATTTGATGAAGATTTTGCTGGAAGAGATGGAAAATAAGACTTTATGCAACTCATGTTTATTCAGTGTTGCTTGTCAGCACATTATTGAGTGCTTGCCCTACAAAATCTCAAATGTGACACCACAAAAGTTCAGGTAAGCCTTGGATACAATAAAAGAGCAATCAAATACAATGGCACCCATCTTTATTTTTTACGGTTTATCTTTCATCATTTATGTGAATGTAGGCAAATAGTACAAATATTATTTTCGTGAACCACAGGTTGTCCTCGGAAAGCATGTACGTTGTGCTATAACTAATAAAATGTTTTGTATTAGAAAGCACTCCTTGATGATAGCCACTTTCAACACATATGGCGGCCACCTTGGATTTTCCTCGCTAGTGGCAAAACCCTAAAAGATACAGCATGGTAAAAAGCAAAAATTAGTTTCAGCAATAAAACATGTTTCAAGAAAACCTATATGCCAACTTTTACTCAAAAATGCTTGAGGATTTTTATTTAACCACTTTTGTCAGATTTTTGACCAGTCTAATTTCTCGAAGGGAGTATTGTTATGGATGTCTTAAGAGTTTAAAATCGTTACGATGTTTTGAGCTGTAATAGTATTCATTTTATTATTATCATCATTATGTACTTGCTATGTAAACGCTTGACCATATAAATGTCAGTAACTTAAATTATTTGAGACTTCTGGTAAAGCTAATGCGCATCATGCAAATCTAATGTGATGTGTTCTATTGTGACACCGTAGAAATTAATGCGGGAAAAAGCATGCTACTTTGATGTTTAGAAGGATCTCTAAGAAATGACTAGCGTTAGGGAAGTGACGTCATATGAAATGATTCTCACCTCCGAAATTATATTCTTAGTTAATTGAGATTTCTTTTAGAAACTGTATTATCAAGCGGATTTGGATAACCAATGGAGTGTATAAAATGAGGGTGGTGCCATGAAAGATTGCACAATCCGGGTTGGACAGTAAGCGAGGAACACGACTTTGTTCCTGGTCAATCTACTGAATACTCTTCTACAAAATATAAGTTTCCCCTCGGTTCCTGAAAGTGGAACTCTCTATTACATCTGTTCTCGGTGATCTCTAATCTCGATAAGTACTAGAAGTGCTTAGATCTATTACCTTATAAAAGTGTTAGTCTATAGATCAATGTTTTTGTCACTTGGTCTATTACTGAAAGAGTTAGGTATAGTACAGTTTTCAACTTGAATGATTGATGATTGCTATTGTTGAATAACCTGTATAATCGATGATTTTGCCATTCGGCCTATCATGAAGCCTATAATTTTATGTAACCTGTTGTTGATATCTTGTTAAGTATTCATATGTTGGTCGAAACCTATTATATAATATAGACCAGTGGTCTTGCCTAAAAGCAGCACCTAAGTGTCTGTTGTATTTCATGAATTGAATGCTACCATTGAGATTTCTCCGGATTTAGTACAGACTTCTCTTACCTCGGAAGAGTAGTAATCTGTTGATCGAAACCAATTTTGTAGTATACCCCAGTGCTCTTGTCTGAAAGCAGTACCTACGTGTCTTTCGTGCATTATTGAGATTTCTCCAGATTCATTACAGTCAAGTGTAGATCAAGATGTAAAGATTTATGCTGTAAAATATTTAAAGTATTATGCACAAGGTAAAACCTGTTTGATACCAATTTATTGCACTTTATATTATATAAAATGTGTAAAGTAAAACCTACTTGATGTCAATTTACTGCACTGTACATTGTATAAAATGTGTAAAGTAAGACCTGATTTATACCGATTTATTGCACTTGGTGATATTTTGTAAAAGTTTAAGTTCTCTCTCGATATGAAATAAAGTATGTTTTTTGTAAGCCATCTGTATTATTTAAATCTTTGTCTTTTCTATAATTTTGTTACCACCTAGAGTCTGGTCATCATTATTCATAAAACTATTTAAGTCTTAGACGTAAAGAACTTTTGTGTTAGAGCATTATAGACATTTATTTTCTGATACGTAAACAAACCAGAAATAATCTAACAAATATAACCTTACACAAACTGTTCCTGAGGTTTCGTATGCCTCTTTTTAAAAATGTATTCCCTATTCCTCATAATTTGGGCAGTGCTCTAGAAGAGGACCATTCTTCCTCCATCATTTCATTCTTATGTCGCTTTTTAAGAATGTATTCCCTATTCCTCATAGTTTGGCAGTGCTTTAGAAGAAGGCCATTCTTCCTTCATTATTTTATTCTTATATCGCTTTTTAAGAATGTATTCGCTATTCCTCATAGTTTGGCAGTGCTTTAGAAGAAGGCCATTCTTCCTTCATTATTTTATTCTTATATCACTTTTTATGAATATATTCCCTATTCCTCATAGTTTGGCAGTGCTATAGAAGAAGGCCATTCTTCCTTCATTATTTTATTCTTATATCGCTTTTTAAGAATGTATTCCCTATTCCTCATAGTTTGGCAGTGCTTTAGAAGAAGGCCATTCTTCCTTCATTATTTTATTCTTATATCGCTTTTTAAGAATGTATTCGCTATTCCTCATAGTTTGGCAGTGCTTTAGAAGAAGGCCATTCTTCCTTCATTATTTTATTCTTATATCGCTTTTTAAGAATGTATTCCCTATTCCTCATAGTTTGGCAGTGCTTTAGAAGAAGGCCATTCTTCCTTCATTATTTTATTCTTATATCGCTTTTTAAGAATGTATTCCCTATTCCTCATAGTTTGGCAGTGCTATAGAAGAAGGCCATTCTTCCTTCATTATTTTATTCTTATATCGCTTTTTAAGAATGTATTCCCTATTCCTCATAGTTTGGCAGTGCTTTAGAAGAAGGCCATTCTTCCTTCATTATTTTATTCTTATATCGCTTTTTAAGAATGTATTCCCTATTCCTCATAGTTTGGCAGTGCTTTAGAAGAAGGCCATTCTTCCTTCATTATTTTATTCTTATATCGCTTTTTAAGAATGTATTCCCTATTCCTCATAGTTTGGCAGTGCTATAGAAGAAGGCCATTCTTCCTTCATTATTTTATTCTTATATCGCTTTTTAAAAATGTAGACCCTATTCCTCATAGTTTGGGCAGTGCTTTAGAAGAAAGCCATTCTTCTTCCATTATTTCATCTCTCAAAATAATTGATAGGAGAGGCATAGGCAGAGCCTTGCACAGGCTTTTATTCCCATAAAGGGGTTTCCAGACAACTCAAGCTTGCAAGAATGATGTGTAAAAGATAATAAGATGTGGTAGAAGCCAAGAAATTAGCTTGTACCAGGGTGACAAGAAGGCTTTCTCCTGACCTCTCACTCCTGTCAGGGACATGACTAATGACCTTTTTAGACTCGAAAGTAGCTAAGCCACACAACCCTGTCCAGTCATCCCGAATCAAACGACAGCTGATCTCTGGAATTATTCGGTTACCCTGAAGGTTGTCCTTAAAAAGGTTTTAAGGGGTAAGCCACTGTCACAAGGGTCTATTATCATATAATATAGGATTGTGAGCTTATGATTGGGAGAATTTACTTTAGTTTCTAACAGTATGTTTTTCTTCCATAATTTGCAAAAATGCCCAGAGGAAGGAAAAAATCTACATCTATGATAATATAAGATGTATGTGAAAAGTAACATGATTATGTGAACATCTCTAATAAAGATGTTAGAAATTTAATCAGTTTTCGTGGGATAACTTTTTTATTCATAGTACATAACCTGGTATTCTCTATTATTTTGCCATTCATCTCTTAGAAATAATGTGTTTCCTCCTTGCAGTAGGAAATTATTATTCTGAAAAAAAAAAAATCCATCATAATCAGATGTCAACAAATGAAATAAGCTTTTTTTGTGGAGGTTTGGAAAACACTTATTTTTATTTGTCAGAGAATAGTATTCATACGCTTATCCGTACATATCCACATACATAGTTACCCATATACATATATATATATATATATATATATATATATATATATATATATATATATATATATATATATATATATATATATATGTGTGTGTGTGTGTGTGTGTGTGTGTGTGTGTATATATATATATATATATATATATATATATATATATATATATATATATATATATATATATATATATGTGTGTGTGTGTGTGTGTGTATATATATATATATATATATATATATATATATATATATATATATATATATATATATATATATATATATATAAGAGTGTGTGTGTGTGTGTGCATTTATTCATAATTATTTTCATGCAGTAAACATAAGTCTCCTGATATCCTAATCACATATAATTTAAAAGAAATCAAATCTTGCTCACAATTTTCACGTAAATAAAACTTAGCTCTAAGGATTTACTTCTATTATGCATTTTCTATTTTCAGTCATTTGGCTACAAAGAAAATGTATTGGCCTATGAGATGGGTGACTCGAGAAGGAAGATAAAGCCGTATTAATTTGTTAACTAATGTAAAATCTCAGACCGGGCCATATGATATCGTAAAAAAAATATTTTAATTTTATATAGATTAATTTATGGTAAAATATTCTATCGTCTCTTTATCGAAACAATAAACTATTAGAAACTATCATTATCCTGATTCTTGTTATTGGAAAAGACTCCACATTACCAAGAGAGGACATTGTAGACAGGTTAAGATAGACCCTGTAATACAATACAAATTCACCTAAGATAGATAGGCAGAAAACTCTCTAACCTAGAAATAGCTTGTCTCCATCGAACAAAAATATTTGTTGTTGCCCACTGTATAAACAGCTTCTCTTCAATGTATCATCCAGGACAGTAAAGTTGAAATCCTGTCGAGAAGAGAAGATAACTGAGTGATGATTTTGATCCCTTGATCCCAGAGAGATATCCAGTTCTGCAAATATTAATATTGACCTTTAAATGCTGCATTCCACGCAGAGATAGAATCAATGCCCTTCGTCCGGTGAGAAAAACCTATTGTGAAGTTGCTTCAAGACCTTGTTAATTTCATCAGTGAACAGTTTAAATCATGGTCATGTTTTCTAAATGGTAAGATTGGTTAATATAAGAGATAAAACTATAAATTAAATAAGCACCAAAGAAAGCCTTAAACCTTAAGAACTGTACATAGTCTTTGATTATGTTTCTCTCCTTGTTAATCGTGACATCACTTGCCTGGTTTTTGTTACCTCAATGGTTTGTTGTTTTCTCATGTTATTAATCCTTCAATATTTAAGAATATCAATAAGAAGTTTCGAAATTAAGGACAATTGTAAATTTTTCTTATTTTGGTACTGTTCAGAAATATTTTGATAATAAATGGTCAATAATTTTGCAGGAAAAATTGAAGTGTATATATATATATATATATATATATATATATATATATATATATATATATATATATATATATATATATATATATATATATATATATATATGTGTGTGTGTGTGTGTGTGTGTGTGTGTGTGTGTGTGTGTGTGTGTGTACCTATGGCTAATATAGTAGCTACCCTTTCTTCTTTCGTTTTGGCACTTTACGTTTTCTTCTACTAAGACATGGGTAGGCTTCGCTAAAGTTGTTAACAAATACGCCATGTTTCCTTGACGTCATGGCGTAGAAACGAAAGACAAAGGATATGCGCCGCGTTTGCTGATTGTTTCCTTAAAGCACATGTTTCAAGATAAATTATTATAGTGGTTTGAATATAGCTTTAGTATTGCTAACTTATAAGCAGCTTACTTTTATCTCGCAGTACCAATTCAGGTCTGAGTAATTTTAGAAGTTATTTGCCCATCGCATCAGCTCTTTGCTAACTACTCCTATTAAATTAATCATTTTAGCATGACAGATGATATAGGATTACCATTATGTATGTTCCCCTAGTGTTGCAATATTGTTAATCTGTATTTTGAACAAAATCCTGTCTCAACTTCACAAAAATATAATGTTCCAGCCAAAAGTCCTAATACGGTACCCCAATTCAAAAAGACTCGTGTGTCGAAAGCTAAACCCAGGTGAACCTCCTTGGATTCGACCTAAGACTGAGAAACTTATCCCATTTGTTAGTGAGACGCCACCCTGACAGGGCAGGTCCACATTCACCTGTAAAGTTAAAGTCTGGCTCACCCCAAGACATGTGTTCCTTCCGTGCATCAACCAAAGGAGGACAGACGAGTCCCAGTGTCGTGACGGAGAGAGAGAATAGACGAACCTGGAACCTGTGCCAATGATTCTGATCGGCTAAGAAACGAGGAACACAGAGGGGTGGTCCAATCAGCTGAAAGGTGCAAGCTATAACAACGGCCATTTTCTAGACAAGGGCTATCTCATTAAATACTGGGATGAAAAGTGCAGGTAATGTGGGCTCAGAGTAAAATCCCCTATTCTTAGATTAGATTTTAACTTTACGCTATTTAAGTATTGCTGACTTTTTTTATACAATTTTTACAAACTTTGGAGTATATTATTTCTTTAGAGATTAATCAATTCTTGGGTCACAGAACCACGTGTCAGGCCTTATTTTAGTAATTTAGTATTGGAAAGGACCTCAAATCGTAGAGTAGGAAGATTTTTATTACCCTTTTATTTTTGCAGACCATTTTGCATTTCTTTGTTTTAATTGTTTGCTTTCATCTTTTGCTCGTGTTAACGTGTCCGTTTAAGTACTATAATTTTTGTAATAAAAAAATTAGATTAGGTTATACCTACTCGTATCCTTACTCCTTTTATTTGATTGATTATGTGCTTTTAATATAATTATTTAGTTTAGGATAGTTATAATTGAGATATTGAAGAGAGTAAGTTGATCTAAATAACATGGGTAAATTATATTAGCGAGTGTACGCTTTATTCATCTCATTGCTTCGAAGGTGAAGATCCTTTACTTTACTTTAATGCATCCCTGCTCCCATCCATCGCCTTCAGCAAAATTGTGTATATTAACGTACATTTCTGTCCAGCATCTCACTGGGGTCACTAGGACGGACCCAAAATAGAGCCTAAGATTAAGATGGCTTTAGTAATGAGAAAACTAAAGTAGACATACAAATTACTTATTCACGTGGGGAATTTTATAGGTTTCTGAACAGATGATAGTTTTTTCTAGAGTGAAGGTTTGTGAACTGCATCACCAAAGTCATTGTCAGGGTGCCCTGTTCGTAGTACTAAGTATGCAGTTAATTCTAATAGTCATGCCTTCTCCATAATAAGGCTCAATACTACACAGTGTTCTAGAACTTTTTTTCCAGCTGTGATAAAGTTGTAAAAAGTTCAAAGTTGCAGCAAATATTTTAATGTTGAACAGGCTGACATACGTCTCTTTTCTGGTTTATATATATGAAAGATCTGTGTTAATGTTGTTACTGTTCTTAAAGTATCTTATTTTGATAGTTCATTACTTCTCATATAGTTTATCTATTCCCTTTCCTCACTGGGCTATTTTTCCCTGCTGGAGCCCTTGGGCTTATAGCATCCTGATTTCTGAACTAGGGTTGTAGCTTAGTTGATAATAATAATAATAATAATAATAATAATAATAATAATAATAATAATAATAATAATAATAATAATAATAATAATAATAATAATAAAATCCCAATGATATACTATAATGAAAAACTTTGGTTATGATGAAAGCATTTTGTATCTGGTTGTATATTTTGTATATCATAAAACACATGAAACAAGTAAATATCACTAACAAGATTATGTGGCCTTTCAATTGGGAAAGTCTGTAAAGAGCCAGTAAATTAATAATCCTTAAAATGAAACTGTGAAGTGCGCATTAAACTTGTGTATACTGTACAGGTACGGTCTTGAACAATCCAAGATCAAGTAGAACTTGTGTCGTAGTATATATTCCTGATATCCAAATTGATTTAAATTGTTTCTTTGAAGGTAGAGTATCGCCTATTGAGCGTTATTCCGTGTCTTTTCACTTTCTGTGATTAACATTTGTTTTTTCTTTTTTTCTATTTTTAATTGATGTTGCATTTTCTATTCATTGAATTTTTCTGGATTTTCATGTTTTACTTTGAAATTAGGCGTTTTGGGGAAGTAAGACCTGCATTCCTGTTTGGTAGTTCGGTTTCTTAAGACGTTAACTTATCAGATTGTTGTTCTTTTAGTATTACTGTGGACAGTAGTCATGTTTTATAAGATTCTGGTCTTTTTCAAAGCACTAATCATACAAAAAGTACTAGAATCATTTATTTTTGCTGTAAATGCGTAATAATTTTTACCTTTTGCCTATTTCTTTTCTTCTGACCCTGATTGTCTTATTTTCCATATGAATGTGTGTATATTTACGTAATAGAAAAAATAATTGCATGTTTGAATTTCAGCTATAATAAAAAGAAAATTTCAGTGACTATGTGTTACCTTTGTAAATTAATGATTACATTAACAAGGTAGTGTTTAACCTAGAATTTGAGATAAGACTCCAGCCTCGGTAAGCTTTGTTGGTGAATATAAACAACACCAAGACCAACTTCAGCCTCTCTCTTATCCTCCTTCATTAAGCAGCTGCTTCCATCGCGAGGGCAGATAATTTGAAAAAAAGTCGCCCATTTCTTTTGTATTTAAATGCTGGCCGTTAACTCTACAGACAGTCAGAGATACTGACTCTTCGCATTCCTTTTACTGAACACCACTGCACGAAGGCTTCCAGGCAGTGGTTTAACGACAAAAAGACCGTGTCTGATCAGAAGGGCCAAGCAATCTAAAGAAAATAAAATTCTGCTTGGTTAAGTTATAATGATTAAACCAGGTCTGTGTCAACACAGAAATTTACCCATAGGCTGTATGTAAGTATGTAAAGTGGATAAGGAAAGGTAATATAGGTCTTGTGTGGACCTCTGGTCGTTGCCTAACCAACAGAGACATCACATGCGAAACCGTCCTTCTCTCAACTCCTTCGAATTTCTAAAGGAATTCATAAAGTTGCCATTATCGTAAGTCTTGTCAAGATATTTGGCAACTACCAATTAAATCATACAGAGCATTATGTTGCCTATTCATTTTTCCATCATCATAAGTAACTGTCAAAAGGACATTTCAAATTTACTCTTGCATCATCTAAATCTATTTTATTTTATTCTTTACTTGTTTTTGGGCAGGTATCCATTTCCTCACTGATCTTTAGCTCTGAACATTTTTTTTTGTTGGTAAAGTATTTGTTCAATTAACTTCAAATATTCAGTGATACCGCTTTACTATAACTTTTGTTTTATTAAGCTTGCCATATCTTAAATAAATCTATGATATGTATGTCGGTCAAATCAAATCTTCATATAATTCCCCCATCCCTGTATTGAGCATATCATTTCATTTATCATACCATGCAAGTCATTAATTGTCCCTTTGTACATACTTATTCCCTCATCTAAACGCGTTTTGCTTACCACACCGTCACATTCTGCATACACCCTGAGAAATCCTTTCACTTTGACATATTCACCCATAACATAATTATTTTCTCCTCCATCTATATGATATGGCATCATTACTTTATCATCGTACAAACTTGACTTTATCACTTGTATAACTGGATTCTTAATACGTCTTCTGAGACTAATGCTACTTCTATCTTCACTTTTGTTTCAACCATTCTTGTTCCCACCATTGAAGCCATTAATTTACTTTTCCATGTAATTTATAAAGAATTATAACATAGGAAAGTTTACTCTTATCAGTTCTCCAAATTCGTCAACGTAATGTATATCAGACTTCAAATTCATACAACTACTTTGTGATAATTAGATCTAATATCAATAAATTGACGTTTCAATCCTTCATTACGTGCAACCCCTTAATAAGAAATTTTTCCCTCATTCCCCTCCAACTTGATT
The DNA here is from genome assembly GCF_036898095.1 of Palaemon carinicauda. Classification (NCBI taxonomy): domain Eukaryota; kingdom Metazoa; phylum Arthropoda; class Malacostraca; order Decapoda; family Palaemonidae; genus Palaemon; species Palaemon carinicauda. The sequence goes on from NC_090746.1 coordinate 81,650,873, forward strand.
CACGTAAGATTTTATCATTCATAATCACCAACTGATAGCAACTCGTATTTTTTTCTGATAGTGGCCCATTTACTGAGTGCATGCATTTCTTTAAGTTATTACCTCTACCACTTTAATCTCCCTTCCCGTTATTTGTATGTTTCCAATAGATTCTTTTCACATACGGTATTCTTGTTTGATGTTCCACCATCTTTTAAACTATTTTTCTTATTATCCTTTGACGCTATTACGTTATAAAACACGCCATACACTGTTAAAAATTTGCCGTAAAATAAACGGTAAAATTCCTGGAATAAATGTTGCCAGGCATTTATTGTTTTAAAAACGGATATATTGATGTAAATGCGTGATATTACGGCCACCAACCAGTAAAAGGTAACAAAGTAGGGTAAAATTATGATCGCCGGTATTTTACTGAAATACGGCTGAGAACAGTATATTTTATGGAGAATTTCTGATTAAAATAATGGTTCTTTTTAACAGTGTATATAAATACTCAATACTATTTTCACTGCCTTTCCTATCAATTCCCAGTGGCATAAGTTTGCTATTTTCAACATCTACTTGATTATATTGTACTGTAGTATAGTTTTGAGGACAGTCTGTCTAGGCCTAACTGATCTTCGATTATTTCCCTGATTAATCTCTTTTCCTCAATTTATGATGTTGTGGAGTAACATTATTTTCTTTTAGCCTATTCTACAAGACAGTGGTAATTCTCTTGTTTCTGCTATGATGTTCCAGTACTGTACGTTTTCCAGATAGTTCATTTATTTACCTATCTCACTCCAAATCTCCAAATGTACAAATATTGTTAATGCAACCACTATTTCACATATTTTCTTCCTAGCTTCCAATGCAACACTTCTACTCTCCTAAATTTCCATATCTAAGCTACGCATGATTTAGTCTATGTTGCGCAACTATTTCCTATTTTTTTATCTATACTTATTTTATTGTTTCCTATCTCTGTGTACTATTTTCCCAGATACCTATACTCCTTATCTATATCTACTGACCTGTTCTCCACTTTTACTCTAACCTCTTCTTTCTTTTGCTAATTATTAACGCATCTGACTTTTATATGATTAACTTACAGTAAACTTCATCAGGATCTCCAATCTAAGCTACCCTTTATTTCATTCCCGTGGGGAACACGACATCTATAAATATCAGTGATTTAATTTTAGTAATCATTATCAATGCTGCGTTCACCATCAAGACCCTATCTTTTGCTCCTCGTATATTCATCTATATTCAACCTTTACACCAGCTCTTCCTTAGTTCATACCACAGAAGTCATTCTAATTTCTAATCCTTTAATGTGTATTTTTTTATTCACTCTCTGAATCTCATTCAGTATTGCAGTTATGTATTTGTTAGTAATTCTTTTTGCGGGATTATAATTTAATAAGATCATAGCCCTTAAAAAAAATATGTGATTACAGGTAAGCTAGTAAAAGGTACTTACCCGTGGGCAGTATTTCTTTTTTTTATGAGAAAACAATACATATTGTAAAATATCTAAACCGTCCGAATAGGCCTATGGTTGTCATCTAGTGAAAGGAATCTCAACAATTGCAATTTAAAGATTACTTCGTATAATATCATCCACGGGCCACGGCTGATGACGACATCATTGTTGTTTTTGTTGGAGGATCAGCCGCTAGGTGACGATACAGTTGTTGCAGCAGTGTTGGTGGAAGTGTGGCACAGTCAACTCCATAGTGCGACACCCGTCGGTGCACCTCACTCGCACTCCGTCTCTGTCAGGAGAGCAAAAGGGGGAGGAGGGGCGTTTGAGAATCCTGGGAGTCCTAAAACGCCAAGGATGGCTTCCAGAGATGGGCCTATGGTGACCGGTACAGACGGCACCGATTTCGTGCATCGTGAGACCGTAGCCACTCATTACCAGATTAGGTAGGTGTAACACGATGCCCTACTCTGCCAGCCCTCCTCCTGCTGTGGTGCCACAGTGCCCAGGTGACCAGTATTCCTGGCAGCCGCCGCTCTATGGCATCCCAATTATGTTTTCCCACGCTCTTTTGTACCCTTGTTTTACTGCAGTAACGTCACATTGTTGAAAATTGCGTGACATTAGGCCCTGACTGAATCAACAGATGTTACTTAGCTGAGGATAAGCTCTTGCAATAGCATAGATTGGCTAATCGCTTGATTCTAAACCCTGTTAGACGAGGCACTGAGTAAAATTAATGAATATTAATAAGACTTAACATTTTCTGGCCCTTTTATTTAGCATAGTAAGTTGTTCTAGATAATTGGTTGTTGCTTAGGATATTCTTTGAATAATTCGTGAACAACCAATGTAATGGTGTCAGTTGCACTACCGTATCCAGGATGAAATAACTGTAGTTTAGTTTGCTGTCTGCAAGATTAGTTTACAGGTAGTGTAGACTTTTACAATGAAAGATATGCAAACATTGAACCCTGCAAGTCTTCCTAACCCAACCTTGGATGCTGTGCTTCACTCATTGGCTACGATAATACCGATAATCCTCCCTTTACCTAAACTGGCCGATAGTGCCAAGTATTTTCTCATTGTACATAGTAACAGAAAATATAAAATACTTAGAAGTAGAGGTTAGAGGGGAGAAGAAATATGTTCAAGAAACAATAAGTAGAGAAAGTGGAAGAAAAAGTAGTTGATTTCCTAGGTTACATTGACCTGTAATACACTACAATGAAACCCTTAAACTTAACATACTCTACTATAGGAAATTGCTACCATGTTATATTGATAGGGAAAACATATTGGAAAAATGGGGGTGGGGTGTATGTATGATACCGGCCACCTGTATGTATTATTATGTATAACTTACAATACGGCAGTGTAAGGGGGTGGCGTTAGCCCCCTCCCCCTCCGTTAGGTAAGTAGGTAAGGACAGGTCTTGTAGGTTAGGATAGGGGGGAAAGTTTCGGTTTAGTTGATTACCATTTTTAATGAACGCGAGAGGAACTGGCCGCTGATATACAAAGGCTCCTGGGGGTGTAAGTATGATAGTGGTCACTTGTATGGATGATGACGGCTTGCTAATGAATACGGCAGTCTAATGGGGATTGCAGGGGAGGCATTACCCCCCTTTAGCTAAGTAGGTAAGGACACTGCTTGTAGATTAGGTTAGGTGGGGAAGTTTAAATTAGGTGGTGATCTTTTATAGAGGTTTTGCAAAAAAAAAAAAAAAAAAAACTGATTTTAAGTTGCCACTTCTTATGGACTAGAAAATTGAAAGAAAATTCCCCTTTTCTATGCACGCAGGAGGAACTGGCCGTTGTTATACAAAGGCTCCGAAAAATGTGACCATATCATTGATATATGGGAGTTTGATTTTAAGTGTCATAGAAAGTGAGATAAAAGACTAATGCAATTAAACAATAGAGTAGGTAGAAATTTTTTTGGGCCCCACCACATGAAGCAGTAGCTATTCTTCCGGGGGAATATAGGAGCGTCGGAAATAAAGACCTGGAAAGTAGGAGGAAAGCTAAGGTAACTGAAAGGGAAATAAGAGGAAAGAAATGGGCTCTAGAAAATATTTGATGAAGTAAATAGAGATAGAATTAATATTGTATGGGTATATGGATGGAAGGGACTTGGAGACACATGAAAAATGGTTATGAATGATACGATTGTAAGAAAAGTTTTGAAATGAATGAAAAGGAAAAAGATTAATAAGAAGAAATGTTTTATGATAGCAGGTCAGATTCTATTATAATGTATAGAGCTAGAAAAAACTGTAAGAAAAACATATCAGGGATTAAGTGTCGAGGGTAAGCTGTGCAAAGCAGAGACAGAAAACCTCGCCCGTTTCCTGCTTTACTGTCAAAAGCTTAGTGAAAAGAAAAAAAGAATAAAGGAATTGCAGCAGCCATGTACGCAGATCAAGTCCTTACCTTGGTCACCTAGTTTAAGCTTTACTGGGAGGTTAAAGCTAGGGTTGGGCATCATGTTGAGGTGGTGTGTTTGCCCAGTTGACGTTTTTACGAGCATCTTTTCAGGTGACATTAGAACTGAAACTAGACACCTATAATCTTAACATTCATGTAAGGAGCAAGGAATAGAAAAGGGAAATTATATAGTACCAAATTTAGAAGAAAGGGAAAGAAATAGCCTAAGGAAGAAAACTAAGGTGGTCCCGACAAAATGGCATATCCCTCTGTCCGACACCTAACAAAATAGTATTTTTGACTGACAAGTGTCAAGTGATACAATCAGTTGCTAACCTAATTGAATGCTTGGCTGCTGAAGTACTGTACTGTGCAAGCAGAGATTGTTGTTGATTTAGGCTAGACTAGATTTTGTGGCTGGCATATGGGAAAATGTTTTAGATACTTTACTTACTTTACTTTGATGGCTGCTTTTCCAGTCCCATATAGCAGGAGAACCCTACTTGTACAGGACCTCCGCTGTTGTTTTACCTTGTTCGTTCAGAGTATTTATCATTTCAGATCACGTATTGTTTACAAAGGATATTTTTCTGTTTTTTGGCGTAAATTTTATTTCTATATATTCCAAGCTTGTTACACTAATTCTTTTCAACATTTTTAGATTTGAGTAACTTTTATGAATAAAGAGTCTGACACCCACACCAGACCTACCTTCTCTCGGTATGTGAAAGAAGGCATGTGTTGGGGGCATCATTTCAGTGATCTTTGCCTTGTCCAAGTTATTTAACCATGTTTCAGATAATGCTAGCTTATCCAAATATTTCTCGTTTATCAATTCTCGAATTTGAACAGTCTTATTACCTACAGATTGTATAATTACATAGCCACAGTTTATGACATCCTTAGTAACCATGATCAGTATTTTCTGCTAGTCTATTCAATTCCAAGTCATAAGCATTGCAGTCTCCAGAATTTACTGTGTGGTCACTTGGTTGTTTAACTTTGTGCAGTTTATACACTTTGACACTTGCGAATTACACTCCCTGGTGGAATGTCTCCCTGAACATTTCCCGCAGACTTTATCATCATTCTTAGACTTGCAATCTTTTCCAAAATGTCCATACCTCTGACAGTGGTAGCAGGTGGTAAACTGTATATTGAAAAGTGTATTTGTAAATGATAATAAAAATTATTTTGAAATTCCATTTCAAAGTGAACCAAATCAACATAGTCTGTGATGTAGAATATAAGGGAAATATCCATTTACTCTATTTCATAGATTATGGTAATTAATTTGTTTGCCATCAAATTCTCTTATTGATGTCACTTAAGATCTAAATTATAATGGAAAATCAAAGCCTCGGAACAAAGCATTGGTTACACTATTCATGTTAAGGTTTTTACCCTCTATTCAATAATATGGCAACAAATAGACCAAGAGGATTAAGAGGAGCTGATTAATGTTTAAGAAGTGTTTATTTTTATACCAACCATAACTAACCTAATGTAATCTAGGTGATGATACCAGACCTTTTGGATTTTTGCTTTGCATAAACAGGTTTTAAATCCTTTAACTCAGCTAGGACTTCCTGATAACATTCTCTAAACCTATACGTACTGTATCTAGAAAAAAAAAAGAGGAGGGGCCCCAGTGGGAACATTGTTATTGTTTTTGGTACCCGTGATAAGTAATCGAGTCATTACCACAATTAATTCTTCTGTAGAATCATGTTGACTAGATGAGCTTAATTGTCAACTTGTAAAGCAGCTGCAGCTTTTAAGAAAAATCGTTTTCTTCAATTGCACAAATGATTGGCTTATTGAGAAAGTCTTTCAAAATTTTTGGTGATCAATCTATTCTGAAGAAGTGTTTTTAAATATGTAACTTCCCTGGTAGTTACATATATATAGCTTAATCCCGCCGATTTGTCGCGCGCACGGCAGAAATTCAAAATTTGCGGCAATCACCAACAGGTGAGCAGGTGGTCATACCTGTGTGCCCTCTAACTAGGTAACTAGAACCATTCCCATAAGTCCTCAGAAATTCCCTGCCGTCGTTTGAGCAACACGTCGGAAATTCGCTACGTTGTGGGTTTGCTTTATCTACAAATTTGGTGAAGTACCCATTGTTTGATTTATTGTTGATGGCTTTCGCTGATTTTTGGATTTTCAATATTAAACTTACCCGATAATCATGTAGCTGTCAACTCCGTTGCCCGACAGAATTCTACGGGAGGGATACGCCAGCTATCACTATACTAGAAGGGGGTGTACTCACCAGCGCCACCTGTGGCCAGGTACTGCAGTACTTCTTGTTGACACCACCTCACTTTTTCCTCTGTCGTGCTTCCGGCAAGACATTCATGGGATACGCTTATGATCTTGGAGTATTGTTCACGGCTTTTGGTGAAGTATTTCTCTCAGATTTCGGCTGTCGCTATACTGGAAAACTTCTATATTAGCTTAGATAGCTTTTATTTAGTTCTGATTAATGGTTAACGATCTTTTTGCTTGATTTGGAATCCCCCTTGGCTAACTCTTTGATTCAAGATGTCTGACATTTCACAAGCCCCTCCCCATAGACGATGTAGGTCTTGTAATAGGCGTATTCCGAAGGCCTCGGTAGATCCTCACACCGCTTGTTCTGACTGTAGGGAAAGACCCTGTCAGTTGGAAGATCGATGTGAGGAATGCGCCGGACTTTCGGAACTTGAATTTGTCCGATTCTTGAAATATTCAACCAAGTTAGAGAGAGAGAGAGTTAGGAGGAGTTCTTCTCGCTCTTCACTTTTTTCCTCACCTCATGATCCCCTACCTTTTCCTCCCCCTGTAGTGGCTACCCCCGAACCTACTATTTGCCCTCAACCTGATATGTCTGTTGTTTTGCGTGCCATTCAGGCTTTAGGTGACAAAGTGGAATCGGTGGTTAGTGATCATAAGTCTCTTATGGCCGAAGTCAAGGAACTTAAGGTCAAAAGTGCAGTGGGAGGTAATAGTGCCAGTGCTGTGACAAGTGCTAGTGTCAGTGCAGTGCCAAGTGCTAGTGTCAGTGTCAGTGTGGTGCGTGAGGGTACTTCTGTGCGTGCCAGTCGTCCTCCCAGTCCGGGACCTCTTGCAAACTCCCAAGCCCAGGGGAGAAGCAATGTCGAAGGGCAAAAGGGTTCGGCAGGCCTTGATCGGCGCACAGAAGTATCCTCGGTGGTTGCGGGCGTGTCTTACAAAGACCGTCACTCCCACCCGCAGACGATTGAGCCCGTCTTTTACTCGTCTGCTGAAGAATTGTCAGGGAGAAAACGCTGGACTCAGGTCTCAAGACCTCTCAAACGCAAAGTCCAGACCTCAAGAGCTCAACCTGGTTGCAGTCATTGGATTAGCTCTGACTCTCCCCAGTCATCAGGTGACTGCACTCCTCCTAAGAGGGGTAAGGTGATGCCGCAACAGACCTCATCTTCTGTTAAGGCTTTGCCTCAGCAGACCTTAGCGTCTGTCGACCCCAAGTTGACTGTGCTGCAGTCCATGCAGTCACAGCTTGCAGTCTTAATGCGTGAGTGTCAGGCTGAGAAGGTTACGCCTCCTCCTGCGTTCGCTCCGCCTAACCGCAGTCCAGTCTGCCAGGCGTACGAAGTTGAGGCTCCTCAGGATACCTTACTGCGTACTGAGTTGCCAGTTTCCAGCGGTGTGCAGCTACCTCCGCCTTCCTTAAGGCAACCTCAACAATGGGAGCAGGAAGCTTATGCCTTTCTTCCTCCGCTTCCGCTTGCGGTTCCACCAGCGAGGCAACAATCTGTTGAGGTACGACAACCTCTTCCATCCATGAGGCAGCCACCTCAGCACTCGCTGCAGCGACCTCAACCCTCCTCAAGGCGAGAGCCTCAACACCTTAGCCTTGCGCCTCAGGAACCTCAACTCGCGAGACAAGAACTGCGTTCTGCGCAGCCTCTACCTCAACTCTCGCAGCTCACACCTCAGGAACCTCAACTCGTTCCTCAGGAACCTGCTACTGCGCATCCGCAACCCTTACAGCAAGCGCAACTCTTGAGTCAAGACACTCATGCCAGGAGTCAGCCTCCTCAACCCATGCGCCTACCTTCCGCTACTCTTTTTGACCAGCCTTTGCAGCCTGAACCTCAGGTTTTATCTCATCAACAGAGACTTGCCGATGAAACCACAAGCGTTGTTGCACCCGCTTGTTCAGATTCTGCTGTTCAGCATACCACTGTTCCATTACCTCTCACTTCGCTACACTCTGGTGATGAGGTTTCTGATGAGGAAGCTGCGCACCTGGATCCCTCATCAGACGTGGAAGAATCCAAGTCTTCTCCTCCACCTATTGACTTTCGTAAGGTCCTGGCTCTTTTCAGAGAGGTATACCCGGACCATTTTGTCTCTGCTACCCCCCGCTCTCCGCCATCTGAGTTTTCGCTGGGCATGCAGCCTGTCAAGTCAACATATACTAAGCTCGTCTTTGCAAGGTCCTCTAAGAGAGCTTTAAGAATTTTAGGGGAGTGGTTGCAGTCTAAGCAGCAACTAGGGAAGACTTCCTTTATGTTCCCACCGACTAAGCTCACTTCTAAAGCGGGCGTATGGTATGCCACAGGAGAGGAACCAGGCTTGGGAGTACCTGCCTCTGCCCAGCCTGACTTCTCGAGTTTGGTCGACTCTCCTCGTAGAACAGCAATGAGGCGCTCTAAGGTTTGCTGGACCTTCTCCGATCTAGACCACTTACTAAAGGGTGTATTTCGTGCCTTTGAGATGTTCAATTTTCTAGACTGGTGCCTGGGGGCCCTTAGCAAGAAGACCTCCCCTGCGGACAAAGACTCGGCCATGCTTTTAATGTCCTGCATGGATAAAGCTATTAGGGATGGATCTGGCGAGCTTGCTTCAATTTTTGTGTCAGGAGTTCTTAAGAAAAGGGAGCAACTTTGTACCTTCCTTTCTTCCAGCATCACACCTTGTCAAAGGTCTCAACTCCTTTTCGCTCCGCTTTCTAAGTTCTTGTTTCCCGAAGAACTTATCAAGGACTTGTCTGCGGCAATGATTCAGAAAGACACTCATGATCTTGTGGCCTCTTCAGCTCGTAAGACTAAGGTTGCTCCCTCAGTCCCCAGGACTTACCGCACCCCAGTTGCTGATACGCCTGCTACGAGGTATATTCCGCCCTTTCGTGGTAGAGCCCCCAGCCGAGGAAGCTCCCGTCCAGACTCTTCCAGGAGCAAGTCTAGGAAAGGTTCCAAGACTTCTCAAGGCAAACACTGACTCTCCTCCTCTCCAGACAGCAGTAGGAGCCAGACTCAAGATCTTCTGGCAAGCTTGGGAAAAGAGAGGTGCAGACGCCCAGTCTGTCAGGTGGCTGAGGGAGGGTTACAGGATACCATTCTGCCGCAAACCCCCTCTGACCACTTCTCCCATCAACCTCTCTCCCAACTACAAGGAAAAGGACAAGAGGCTAGCGTTGCACCAGGAGGTGTCGCTCCTGTTACAGAAGAAGGCAGTGGTTATAGTCCGGGACCATCAATCCCCGGGCTTCTACAACCGTCTCTTTCTGGTGGCCAAGAAGACAGGAGGTTGGAGACCGGTGCTGGACGTCAGCGCGCTCAATGCTTATGTCACCAAGCAGACGTTCACTATGGAGACGACGAAGTCGGTCCTAGCAACGGTCAGGAAGGAGGACTGGATGGTCTCGTTGGATCTGAAAGACGCATACTTTCACGTTCCTATTCATCCAGACTCCCAACCTTTCCTGAGATTCGTTTTTGGAAAGGTTGTGTACCAATTCCAAGCCCTGTGTTTTGGCCTAAGCACAGCTCCTATGGTGTTTACGCTTCTGATGAGGAATATTGCAAAATTCCTCCACTTATCCGACATCAGAGCCTCCCTTTACTTAGACGACTGGCTGTTGAGAGCCTCCACGAGTCGTCGCTGTCTGGAGAGTCTCAACTGGACTTTGGACTTGATCAAGGAACTGGGTCTGCTAGTCAACTTCGAAAAGTCCCAGCTCATTCCCTCCCAATCCATTGTTTACCTGGGAATGGAGATTCGGAGTCAGGATTTTCGGGCTTTTCCATCGGCCCCAAGGTTAAGCCAAGCCCTAGATTGCATCCTGAGCATGCTGAAGAGGAGCAGTTGCTCGGTGAGACAGTGGATGAGTCTCACAGGGACCCTGTCATCGTTAGCCCTGTTCGTCGAGTTAGGGAGACTCCACCTCCGCCCTCTTCAATTCCATCTAGCAGCTCATTGGGACAAGGATTTGACGCTCGAAGCAGTCTCTATCCCGGTCACCAAAGAGATGAAGACCACTCTCTTGTGGTGGAAGTCCAACCTCCTTCTCAAAGAGGGCCTATCGTTAGCGATTCAGACCCCCAATCTTCATCTCTTCTTGGATGCATCAGACTCGGGCTGGGGCGCGACCTTGAACGGACAGGAATGCTCGGGAACGTGGAACAAGGAACAGGTAACGCTCCACATCAACTGCAAGGAGCTCCTGGCAGTTCATTTGGCCCTATTGAACTTCAAGTCCCTCCTGCTAGGCAAGGTGGTGGAGGTGAACTCCGACAACACCACAGCCTTAGCTTACATCTCCAAGCAGGGAGGGACCCATTCGAGGAACCTGTACGAGATCGCAAGGGACCTCCTCATTTGGTCAAGAAGTCTAAACCTCACCCTAGTAACGAGGTTCATTCAGGGCAACATGAACGTCTCAGCAGATCGCCTAAGCAGAAAAGATCAGGTCATCCCCACGGAATGGACCCTTCACAAGAGCGTGTGCAACAGAATTTGGACCTTGTGGGGTCAGACTACAATAGATCTGTTTGCCACCTCCATGACCAAGAGACTTCCTTTGTACTGTTCCCCAGTTCCAGACCCAGCAGCAGTTCATGTGGATGCTTTTCTGCTGAATTGGTCCCATCTCGACCTTTACGCATTCCCACCGTTCAAGATCATCAACAGAGTCATTCAAAAGTTCATCTCGCACGAAGGGACACGGCTGACGCTGGTTGCTCCCCTTTGGCCTGCAAGAGAATGGTTCACAGAGGTACTACAATGGCTGGTCGACATCCCCAGGACTCTTCCTCTAAGAGTGGACCTTCTACGTCAACCTCACGTAGACAAGTTGCACCCAAACCTCCACGCTCTTCGGCTGACTGCCTTCAGACTGTCGAAAGATTCGCTAGAGCTAGAGGCTTTTCGAAGGAGGCAGCCAGTGCGATTGCCAGAGCAAGGAGGGTATCCACTCGTAGAGTCTACCAATCCAAGTGGGAAGTCTTCCGGAGCTGGTGTAGAGCCAATGCAGTTTCATCCACCAATACCTCTGTAACCCAAATAGCTGACTTCCTATTACATCTAAGGAATGAGAGATCCCTTTCGGCTCCTACGATTAAAGGGTACAGGAGTATGTTGGCTTCAGTTCTCCGCCACAGAGGTTTGGACCTTTCTTCCAACAAGGACCTTCAAGACATCCTTAAGTCTTTTGAGACTGCTAAAGAACGTCGTTTACCCACTCCAGGCTGGAATCTAGACGTAGTCTTAAGGTTCCTTATGTCGCCTAGGTTCGAACCTCTCCAGTCAGCTTCCTTCAAGGACCTTACCCTCAAGACTCTTTTCCTCGTCTGCCTTGCAACAGCTAAAAGAGTCAGTGAGGTTCATGCCTTCAGCAAGAACATTGGGTTCACATCCGAATCTGCAACATGTTCTTTACAGCTCTGATTTTTAGCTAAGAATGAACTTCCTTCACGTCCTTGGCCTAGATCGTTTGAAATTCCTAGCCTTTCCAACATGGTAGGTAACGAGCTAGAAAGAGTTCTTTGCCCTGTCAGAGCTCTGAAATATTATCTTAATAGGTCAAAACCTATACGAGGACAGTCAGAAGCCTTATGGTGTGCAATCAAGAAACCTTCGATGCCCATGTCCAAAAACGGACTTTCGTATTATATAAGGCTTCTGATTAGAGAAGCCCATTCTCATATGAAGGAGGAAGACCTTGCTTTGCTGAAGGTAAGGACCCACGAAGTGAGAGCCGTAGCCACTTCGATGGCCTTTAATAAGAACCGTTCTCTGCAGAGCATAATGGATGCAACTTATTGGAGGAGCAAGTCAGTGTTTGCATCATTTTATCTTAAAGATGTCCAGTCTCTTTACGAGAACTGCTACACCCTGGGACCATTCGTAGCAGCGAGTGCAGTAGTAGGTGAGGGCTCAGCCACTACATTCCCTTAATCCCATAACCTTTTTTAACCTTTCTCTTGAATGCTTTTATTGTTGTTTTTATGGTTGTTACGGTAGGCTAAGAAGCCTTCCGCATCCTTTTGATTTGGCGGGTGGTCAATTCATTCTTGAGAAGCGCCTGGGTTAGAGGTTGTGTAGAGGTCCTTTAGTAGGGGTTGCAGCCCTATATACTTTAGCACCTTAGAGTTGATTCAGCCTCCTAAGAGGAACGCTGCGCTCAGTAAGGAAGACGAACTTAATAAAGGCAGAGTAACGGTTCAAGTCGACTTCCTTACCAGGTACTTATTATTTCATTGTTATTCTGAAATAACTGATTATATGAAATACGGGATACTTAGCTATCCTTTAGTCATGTACACTGGTTTTCACCCACCCCCCTGGGTGTGAATCAGCTACATGATTATCGGGTAAGTTTAATATTGAAAAATGTTATTTTCATTAGTAAAATAAATTTTTGAATATACTTACCCGATAATCATGATTTAATTGACCCGCCCTTCCTCCCCATAGAGAACCAGTGGACCGAGGAAAAAGTGAGGTGGTGTCAACAAGAAGTACTGCAGTACCTGGCCACAGGTGGCGCTGGTGAGTACACCCCCTTCTAGTATAGTGATAGCTGGCGTATCCCTCCCGTAGAATTCTGTCGGGCAACGGAGTTGACAGCTACATGATTATCGGGTAAGTATATTCAAAAATTTATTTTACTAATGAAAATAACATTTTTCCCTTTTGACTTTTCACTCGGTTAAGATAGACTTTGTTGGTTTTTTTTACCTGGATAGTTGGTTAACTATTTTCTCTAGTTTTCAAAATGGCTGACTCTGTGATTAGAAGGTGTGTTAAGGGGTGCAAGACTCGCCTTCCAAAGGCTTCGCTTGATCCCCACTCAATATGTAAGAGTTGCAGAGGGCATGAGTGTTCTATTAATGACAGATGCAATGAATGTGAGTCTTTATCTGATAGAGAATGGAAGGAGTATGATCGCTATGTTAAGCGATTGGAGAAGGACAGACTGAGGAGAGCTAGATCGTCAAGTGTTATTTCTAATAGGTCTTCCGATAGTCATGTCGCTTCTAATTTGCGTGAAACTAATATTCCTATTCCTAATCCTAAGGGTGTAGTACCAGACCCTGCTACGGTGTCGGAGGTAAGTGAGCCTTCTTTGAAGGATGTTATGGCTGCAATATCGGCCTTGGTTGTAAAAGTGCAATCCCTTACTTCGGATAAGGAAGTGATGTGGGGGACAGTGCGTAGTTTACAACACAAGTTTGGGGATAGTGATAGTGCAGTGGAGGGTGCGTCCGTTCGTGTCTGTCACACTCCTAGCCCTGGACCTCTTCCATGTTCCCCAACCCCTGGGAGAAGGAAAGTCGACAGGCTAAGGGAGGTGAGAGACGTTAAACAGCGAACGGACGTCCCCTCGAGCCATCCTGTTGACGCATCCCAGGACACTCCCCCTCGCCGCAGGAAAGGCGAGATGAGAAAGTGTTTGTCTTCGTTGGAAGACGCAAGACCAAGACGCGGTTGGCGTCAAACTCTTCTTTCGAGACCTCTCAAGAGACATAGGTCCCCTGTTAAATTCCAGCAACCATTGTGCAGCAATTGGAGCTCGCCGGAAATCTTCCTGTCGGAGGAAAACGACGTGTCCGCGCCTAAGCAGTTATGTAGGACACATAGTTCGTCGGAGGAAGAAGATGTGCGCTTTACATCGGTTCATGCTTCTCCTCCCCCAGATTGGGAGATGTCGCAAGGGACTTCTCCTCTTGGCCAGAAGACCCCAGTAAGGGTTTCCGAAACTTTAGACGCTCCCTTGCAGCGATCAGAGCGCAGTTCAGGTAGCGATAGAAATCGCGACGCTCCCTCGCAGCAGACTGGACGCATGCAGGACGCGCCACAAGCAACAGGGCTTTCAGAGCTTCAACTGTCAATTACATCCGTGTTTGATGCTTATAAGTCTCAAACAGAGGAAGCTCGCAAGAATGAACCTAAGGACATCGACAGGCCTAGAAAAGGAATAAGATCGGAGCGAGGCGCGAACAGCCAGCAAGAAACTGCAGCGCTCGTCGACGCTCCCTCGCAGCGATCTGGACGCGTTACGGGAGGGGGCAAGGTTCTTGACGCTCCCTCGCGGCATGCTGGACGCATGCAATGAAGATTTTTCCCCGCAGCATGCTGGACGCATAGTTGACGCTCTCTCGCGGCATGCTGGACGCATGCGAGCAGGACATTCCTCCGCAGCATGCTAAACGCATAGTTGACGCTTCCTCGCAGCATGCTGGACGCACGCGAGCATGACTCTCCCTCGCAACATGCTGATTGCTTGCAGGACGCACGCAAGCATGACGCTTCCTCGCAGCATTCTGGATTCATGCTTGACGATCTATCACAACATGCTGGAAGCATGCAGGACGAGAATAGACAAGACGAGGCGCGTGTTTCTCCCACTCATTCTTCTTCGGAGATCACTCTCCCTTTAGAGGAGATCTCTGAGGGGGAAACGCAGGAAACACTTCATGCAGCTAATCTCAAGAGATTACTGGCTGTGCTAGCAGACTTATATCCGGAGGACTTTACTCAGGCTGTACCTCAAAGCCCGCCCTCGCAGTTTTTGAAGGGAGACCCCAGAAACCTTCCTCTTTTAAGAAAACTGTGCTAGCCAGATCGGTCAAGAGAGCTTTCTCGACTCTGAACGAGTGGATTCTTAAGAGAAAGGATCAAGGAAAGACTACCTTTTCCTCTCCCCCCCCTACTAGACTGGCCTCCAGATCCAGTGGTGTATGAGACTGGGGAGGTTCTCGGTTTGGGAGTTCCTGCCTCCTCCCAGGGGGACTTCTCCAGACTCATTGACGCCTCACGTAGATCAGCCATGACCAAAGCTAAAGTGATGTGGTCCACGTCGGAGATGGATCACTTGCTGAAGGGCATCTTCAGAACTATCGAGGTCTTCAGCTTGATGGGCTGGACTCTCGGAGCCCTCGCAGAGGTCACAGATGAAAAGAATGAGGCACACATGTACCTTATTGCCTGTCTCGATAAAGCCGTGAGGGATGGGACCGTTGAACTTTCCGCCCTTTTCAGGGCAGAAGTTATTAAGAAGAGAGCTATGCTGTGTTCTTTCCTGTCGTCAGGATTGACTTTCGCTCAGAAATCAGAGCTATTGTATGTTCCTTTAAGTGATCATCTCTTCCCTTCTGATGTAGTGAAGGACTTGTCGGCAGCTCTTGCGCAACAAGCGACACAAGACCTTATTACCAGGACTGCCAACAAAGCTCCTCCCACACACCAGCCCTTTCATGGGAGGCCCCTGTCGAGAGGAAATCAGAGAATTGCTGCTGGAGGACAACCTCATAAATTTACAAAGCAGCAACCAAAAACAAGAAAGTGGGCCTTACAACCTCCAGACAAGTGGGAGCCAGGTTATCCCACTATTGGCAAGAGTGGAGCCAAATGGGAGCGGACGACTGGACTGTCGATGTCTTGAAGGAGGGTTACAAGATCTCCTTCCTAAGAAGGCCTCCTCTTTCGTCAGAACCCATAGAGTTGACAGCAACATACTCGGGGAGCAAGGCAGCAGCTCTTCAAGAGCAGGTCAACCAGATGCTGTCAAAAGCAGCGATAGAAGTAGTAGAGGACCCCTCTTCGGAGGGTTTTTACAACAGACTTTTTCTAGTTCCAAAGAACTCCGGGGGTTGGAGACCTTTTCTGGACGTAAGTCCTCTGAACAAGTTTGTAAGCAAAGTCAAGTTTGCCATGGAGACATTGCATCAGTCCTAGCAGACACCAGACAAGGAGACTGGATGGTGTCAATAGATCTGCAGGACGCATATTTTCACGTCCCAAGTCACCTGAACTACAGAAAATATCTGAGATTCGTTTACCATGCAACTACTTATCAGTTCAAAGCACTTTGTTTTAGACTGAGCACGGCTCCATACGTTTTCACTCGAGTGGTTTCCAACGTGGCTCGCTGGCTACATCTAAAAGAGGTACGGATATCAATGTACCTGGATGACTGGCTAATCAGAGCCAGGTTGCAAGAAAAGTGTCTGGAGGATCTTCAAGTTACAATGTCCATGACGCAACAGCTAGGTCTGGTTGTAAATCTGGCCAAATCACAACTGACACCTTCAGAAAACATCATCTACCTGGGGATGAAGATTCAATCAGTGGTTTTTCGGGCTTTTCCAGCCCCGAAACGCATTCTAAAATGCCTAAGGAAAGTGAAGCACTTCCTAGACAGAAGGACCTGCTTGGTAAGAGAATGGATGAGTCTGCTGGGTACCCTCTCCTCGATCGAACAATTCGTATCCCTGGGAAGACTTCATTTACGTCCACTAAAATTCCATCTATCAAGATTTTGGACAAGAGACCAAGGCCTAGAGACGTGGATTCCGATTCCTCTGGGGATCAGGAATCACTTGAGTTGGTGGGACGAGCCCAAAAAACTCCTAGAAGGCCTCGAACTTCAACAGAAGAACCCCAACCTAGTGTTGTATTCAGACGCATCAGACATGGGGTGGGGTGCAACACTAGGGAAGGGCAAGATCTCGGGTCTGTGGAAAGAATTTCAGAAGGAATGGCATATAAATATCAAGGAACTAGTGGCTATTCATCTAGTACTAATGCACTTCCAGAGGGAAGTCCAGGGCAAGTTAGTTCAGGTCAACGCAGACAATACCACAGCGTTGGCCTACATCAGGAAACAGGGAGGCACTCGTTCAGATTCCCTTTACGAGGCAGCAAAAGATCTCCTACTGTGGGCGAAAGCGAGGAATATAACCCTGATAACACGCTTCATAGAGGGCGAGAAGAACGTCAGGGCGGATCTTCTCAGCAGAGGAAGACAAGTTCTCACAACAGAGTGGACCCTACATCACGAGGTGTGCAGCAGCCTTTGGATGCTGTGGGGAGAACCCTCAATAGACCTTTTCGCAACCCCCCCAAAAAAGAGGTTACCAGTTTATTGCTCTTCAGTCCCAGACCAGGAAGCAGTGGCAGTGGATGCCTTTCTCATGGAGTGGGATGGACTAGACGTGTACGCTTTTCCCCCATTCAAGATCCTGGACAGAGTCCTGAAAAAGTTCAGAGAGTCGAACAACGCCCGCATGCCCCTGATAGCTCCGTTTTGGCCCATGAGACCTTGGATTGCGGAAGTGATGGAGTGGCTGGTAGATACCCCCAGAGCGTTACCATGTCGGAACAATCTACTCAGACGGCCACACTTAAAGAGGTACAGTACCATCAAAATCTCCTGGCTCTCAATCTAACTGCCTGTCGACTATCGAAAAGCTGGCAAGAGCGAAGGGATTTTCGAGGGAAGCTGCAAGAGCTATCGCGAGAGCTAGAAGGACATCCACAATTAAGGTGTACCAATCTTAAGTGGGACGTGTTTAGAGAATGGTGCAGGATTAGCAAATTTTCCTCTTCCAGTACCCCTCTAACCCAAATAGCAGATTTTCTGTTGCATTTACGAATGAAAGAAAAGTTGGCAGTATCGACCATTAAGGGATACCGCAGCATTCTAGCCTCCGTCTTCCATCGCAGATATATTGATGTGTCAGGAAATAAGGATCTCTCGGATCTCATTAGATCTTTTGAGACCGCTAAGAGAAAGGACAGCCCAACCCCCTCTTGGAACCTGGATGTAGTCCTGGCGTTTTTTACCTCGAGCAGGTTCGAACCTCTCGACAAGGCTTCTTGGAAGGATCTTACTAAAAAGACCCTATTCCTGGTTGCGTTGGCTACAGCCAAGAGAATAGGAGAGTTGCAAGCCATCAGCAAGAGGGTGGTCTTCAATGGAGATAATGCAATATGCTCTCCTCAGCTAGGTTTTCTCGCTAAGAACGAGAATCTTTCGCGACCTTGGCCCAGATCCTTTACCATTCCAGGGTTATCTCACTTAGTAGGACGGGAAAAGGAAAGAGGCCTTTGTCCAGTGAGAGTTCTAAAATTTTATATGTAGGCGACCAAAAACCTGAAAGGACAAGCAGATAACATCTGGTGCTTGGTAAAAAAAACCTTCTTTACCTTTATCAAAGAATGCTCTGGCATTCTTAAGTAAGGACTTAATAAGGGAAGCTCACCAGAACTGTAAGGAGAAAAGCTTTCCAATCCTTAAGGTCAAACCACATGAGGTATAAGCTGTGGCGACTTCTATGGCGTATAGACACAATAAGTCGATGAAGTCAATTTTGGAGGCGACATTCTGGCGAAGTAAGTCAATCTTCGCAGATTGTTACCTTGAAGAAGTACAGACCCAATATGAAGACTGTTGTTCCCTGGGTCCGTATGTTACCTCCGGCGTCGTAGTTGGAGAAGGTACTACTGCCTCTACCCTATAACCTTTTATTATATACCCTTGCCTTTTTCTTGAACTTGGTATCACAGGTTGTCTGTGAAGGTTGTTGCAGCCATCCACAGTCTGGGATGCAAGTCGAAGTTAGTTTTTATGGTGTGTGTTTTTAGTATATTTATGAGTCAGGTGGTCAGAATCATTGTCCATGGCTATGCCAGGATAGCAAGGGTGGTAGTCTAACCATGTTAAGGTCAAGGACCGTGTGGCAGCCCCACAGAGGCTTTTACAGCCCCCTGGGAGGATCGCTGAGTCTCTCAAGGAATGCAGGCAAATGAGGCAGGATAACTACGAAGCCAGCTTCCTTATCAGGTAAGAACCGGATTATTGGTACAGCTAATTTGTAGCTATTAATAATTTTACAAATTCCCGACAGGGTTGCAGTTTTCTAACCCAACACCAATGGTGTCAATCAGCTATTTATATGTAACTACCAGGGAAGTTACATATTTAAAAATGGTATCTTTATTTTAAAATAAATTTTTAAATACACTTACCTGGTAGTTACATATATAAAAGGTCCCTCCCTCCTCCCCTCTGAAAACAGGGGCATGGAATTTCTGAGGACTTATGGGAATGGTTCTAGTTACCTAGTTAGAGGGCGCACAGGTATGACCACCTGCTCACCTGTTGGTGATTGCCGCGAATTTTGAATTTCTGCCGTGCGCTCGACGAATCGGCGGGATTAAGCTACATATACTGTATGTAACTACCAGGTAAGTTTATTTAAAAATTTATTTTAAAATAAAAATATTTTAATCTAAATGATCAACGGTGTTGTGAATACAGTACAGTACTTTATCAGTCTTATTACCTGTACAGTGGTACCTCTACATACGAATTTAATCCGTTCCAGAACCAACTTCGGATGTAGAAAATGTTCGGATGTAGAAACGAATTTTCCCATAAGAATACATGGTAATTCATTTAATTCGTTCCTCAGCCTAAAAACCCATAATAAATCCTTAATAAATGGCTACACATAATTACACATAACAATAACATTACTGCATAATATGTAAGAAGCATGTAAAAAAGATAATTATAAAGAAATAATAAACAAAAAATGTGTTTTATTGCCACTTTACCTTAGAGACAGGCCAATGCAGGTGTAGGATTTGCTACGCCGGAGACGGACGATCGGCGAGAAGGTAGACATGGTGTTAACATGCTCTTTAAATAAATACTCTCTCTCTCTCTCTCTCTCTCTCTCTCTCTCTCTCTCTCTCTCTCTCTCTCTCTCTCTCTCTCTCTCTTGTTCTTCTTCACTGTTAGTGTTAGAGACGTCTATTAATTTTTTCTGAGAGAGAGAGAGAGAGAGAGAGAGAGAGAGAGAGAGAGAGAGAGAGAGAGAGAGAGAGAGATTAAACAAAAATGAGAGATTAAACAAAAATGAGAGATTAAACAAAAATATGTTGTGTACATATGATTTTTAACAGCGTTAACGAGTTGAAAGACAGTTAAATGTAACTTAAAAAAAACAATATCAGCGAATCTGAATTCCTTTATTAACTGAAACAAATATTGATATAAACACACTCGTGTGCGTATGCGCAAACACACACACACGTACGAGGAGACACGATCGGCGAGGAGGTAGAGATGGTGACTGCGATAACATACCGTAACTTACACTACGGAAATTTTAATCTAACTTAGCTTATTTTTTTTTTTTTTTTATATTTCATATTTTTTACATTTTTTTTCTTTTAATTTTTTATTTTCATCACTTTCAGTGACGAGTTACGGTATGTTATCGCAGTCACCATCTCTACCTCCTCCCCGACCGTCTCTTACTGCGTAGCAATTCCTGTTTTAGTTAATAAAGGAATTCAGATTAGCTGTTATTACTTTCTTAGTTACACTTAATTGTTTTTCAACTCGTTGACGCTGTTAAAAATCATATGTACTCTAAACACATTTTTTTTAATCTCTCTCTCTCTCTCTCTCTCTCTCTCTCTCTCTCTCTCTCTCTCTCTCTCTCTCTCTCTCGGAAAAAAATAATAGACGTATCTAACACTATAACAGCGAAGAAGAGAGAGAGAGAGAGAGAGAGAGAGAGCTTGTTAATGCTATCATGGTTTTCTTTGCTTCACTTTTTTCTTTCTTTCTGTTCATCACGCTGGCCCTTCTCACAAATGATCGTTGCCAACAATCTCTTTGTCCTTTATCCCTATCAACAAAAGGCGTTCTATCTCTTCCAGGGTATTGCTAAGATGTCTTGTAATAATGGTGATCCCCTTCGATGGTTATTTGCTTTAATGGCTGCATTCAGCTTGATGATCCTCGAGATAATAGGCCTATTTCGGCCATATTGTTTAGCCATACAGTATCACTCACATGCACACTGCTCTCATGTTTTTCTATAATTTCTAGCTTCAATTCTAATGAAAGAATTGCCTTCTTCCTGTACTGAAACTTAGCTTCTTAGGCACCATGATTATAGGTAAAATCAAAAAGGAAATGTGAGAAAAGGAAGAAAATAAGCACTGTTAATAACAGACCAAACAGAGGACAACCACACGATACACACAAGAATAGAGAACTGAGCACTCGACGCTCAATGGCGTAATGTTTACTTCGTGTGTCGAAATAAAATTCGGGTGTAGAGTCAAAAATTTGCTCGAATTTTACTTCGGATGTTGGAAAATTCGGATGTAGATACGTTCGTGTGTAGAGGTTCCACTGTACTCCTATAATTTGGCAAGTATCAAGAACACATTTTTTAATAGCAATAATACACTCGAGCACCTAAGTTTCTCGCATACCCTACTATATTGTAAATATAGTGAAATGTCAGGCTTAAAAAAAATGCAGTATTTTTGTGAAAAACCACCTCTTGTTCAACCAATCATTGTGGACATAGTACAGTAGTTGGCAAATAGCTTTCATATTAACATTAACTGTTATGACCGGGATAAATATAGGCTAGCCCTCCGTGATCTGTCATAACGGATATAAAAATAGCTCCTTTTTATGAATGGTATAAAATTAGTAACTCATACATATGGAGACTACATTACTGATGTACCATTAGGCTAGAGTAATTTGCCAATATAAATTGATGTGAAAAGGTAGGTATGCTGAATTCTTTAAGCAAGGTCATAATATTGCTTTAATTTTGCAGTCAGGGCATTGTCCTAGGTTAGGTTGTGTTGCTTCTAGTGTATAAAGTATATACAGTATGTCATTCCTTGTGGATCCTTCTGGCATCCCTAGTCAAGTCAGGCTCTAGGATGTTGAAGTGTTGTGTGAGCCTTGCTAGTGCATTTTGGACATATTAGTAATCGTTACCAATTTGAATTTTCAACTTTATATAAAATTGGGACTTGTGTTGCGTTGTATTCACTTTATTGGCTTAATTATTATGGTTCGTTCTACCGTGGTTTTGGAGACACTCCATATAAAAAAGATTTTGTAAGGTTTTGCCGAAAATTTAATTTTTATTGACGTTGTTCAGTAATGGACTCGACCACTGTAATTTCATGTATTTTGGAATTTTATATGTATAACTCTCCATTTACTGAAATAATCACCAAATCATGTACCGCTTGCTGGATCCTGCATCCAGCAAACATTTGTGTTAACAAGCTTTTGAAGAAATGTTGATCCTATTCTTCAAAGGGACTGCCAATCTTCAGATTGGCAAATCTGTGACCCTTATTGCTAAAAACACTCCAAATTTTCCCAACCACTGTTTGTTCCATAACTGGAATACAAACCTACTCAATTTATTAGTTGTATTACGGACTATGGACGAGCCTTTAAAATTTAGCGATGGTTAACTACCCATCCTGCTAGTTGACTTCTGCCGACCATGCGTACCTGCCCTGGACTTGAAGGATAGCCCTGCGTACCTTCATATCTACCGAGGACACCGATCCTCACACCCTTTGTCCCTTCTGCAGAGGTCAACGTTGTGATAGTGGTAACAAGTGTAATGAGTGTCAGGAGTGGCCTGTCTCCCAGTGGGAAAGGTTTGGGTGCCAGCAGAAGAAGAATTTTAAGCAGGATTCTTCTCCTTTGAAGCTTTCTTCGAAGCAGAAAAAACCCAAGGTTTCTTCTTCCACATCCCGACCTTCCTCCAAAGCTCCTACTTTTTCGGTTTCTTCCAAGAAGCCCTCGAGTAGTAGCACAGGCTCTTTAACACCTGGTCAACCTTGGCCTTCGAGATTCGATGTCGTTTCCCCTTGTGAGTCTATAACTCTTTCTCCTTTTTTCCAGGTGTGGTCATCCTTGGAACTAGGTCCGCCCTCCAAGGATAACCTGCTGCAACTCTTTTGCCATGGTGCTAGTGTGCAGCACTCGACATCAGAGGTGGATCATCTTGCCTGTGTCGACGTTGTCAGAGGTGTTGTCTGCTGCCCATCCTGCCAATGCCCCTGCCCCTTTGGACTCGTCCGTCATTGCTGTTGACTGCTCTTCCCCCCCTGCTGAACATCATTCGAAGGGGAAGTCCTTCATCCGTCTCTGTTGTGAGTGTTTCTTCCCCTCGGGGGAAGTTCACTCATAGAGACTCCTCCTCGGAGGACTGCTGCTGCTAAAGGCCAGCTTGCTGATCCACCGGCCCCCCAGAGGGCGTCATCGTTCTCATCGAGCTCGCCCTCCTCTTCGCCTTAGATGTGCGCCTTCGCCATCGGTGAAAAGGCGCCTCTTTGGCTCTTCTTCTGGCCCTCGACCTTCATCTGCTTTTGGACCTTCTTCTGACAAGGCCGCTGCTAGTCCTCGGGCTTTGGCCTTGGACTCTCCTGTGGATCATGCACATCCCTGTTCCAGTTCTTCCTACGCACCATTGTTGTTCTCGCCATCCTCCTGACCTGCTGTCTCTGTTCCTGACTCTTGTTCTGCAACTGCCTGCTCGCCGTGTGACCTTGTGTCATCCTTCTACTAGCCATCCTCGTGCACGCTCATCGCCGTCACTTCATCGCCAGCCAATGCATCGTTCACCAGAGCCCCAGGTTCCTGCGAAGTGCTCTCCTACTCGTCAGGGCACTTGCGCTCCATTTAAGCTGCCATGTCTTGCTCCAGCTGCGCGCCAGCGCTCACCAACACGTCTGAGCTCTCCGTGTCGGCACGCTCCAGCTCGTCAGCGCATCAGTGCGCACCAGCTTTCTCTAGCTCGCCAGTGCTCCCCAGCATGTCCACGATCTCCAATGCATCAGCATTTGCCAGCTCGCCAGCACACCATCACTCGCCAGCGCGCAAGCACTCTCCTGCGCATCAGTGCTCACCAGCTTACCATCGCGCAAACAGGTTTCTCCTCCGCTAGCGCAGAGCAGACATCATCAGGCAGAACCAGTCTCTGCGACTTCAAGGAAGTCGTGCCATCAAGAAAACAGGAAGGAATGGAAAGGTAAAAGTTCTTCCAACAAGTCTCCGTAGCCCCATTCCCCTCCCCGCAAACGCATCAACAACTCCTCTTTGCAATGTATTACTTAGAATTTCAATAATGATGCTGAGAAAAGACCCACCCACTCCCAACTGTTTGCATTTAAAAACAAGGGCCTCATGATTAACACTGTTAGAAGCAGTACTAAAATTAAGGCCAATCATACTTCTTGACCATAATCAAGGGATTTCAGTACAGCATTAGAGATTGTAAGAAGGGCATCACATCCTCCAAGGCCTTTACAAAAGCCAAATTGGAAACTAGTGAACAAATGATTACCTTCAGTAAACCTATTTAGCTGTTAAAAAAGTTTAGGTGATATGAGAGTTATGGAAATTGGGTGGTAATCAGCTGGACTTGAGCTACCACAAGTACATTTACATACTGTATTGGAGTAACATTACCAGTTCTTCAACACATGCTAAAAGAACCTCTTCTTGCTAATTTATGGTGAATAAGAGGTAACTTAGGAGTTAAGAAATCTGCAGGCTTTATATTAAAAAAAGGAAAAAATACTATTTCAGTGTAAACCTCCATAAGCACGAAGGTCCACCATAAGAGCGTTAATCATTTGTGGGATTGGATGGTGATGCAGATAAGCTTCCATACCAAGCAATTGTTCTTTAAAATATATAGATATATAGAAGTATCTCCCCCCATCCTTTTTATGAGGGGGATGATGGACAGGAATGTATAAACCCATTACTCACAATTGTGCTTACATTCCAGACATGTCCTGTTAGTATATATAGTAGGTTCTTCTGTAACTGTGTGTCGTCGGATTGAACAATCCTAGCCTATCTAATGAGAATCTTTTCTCATGTTGTTAGGAGTTGGAAGGAGTTAATACTCCCGCACCTCTTTAGGTTCAAGTGCTCCAACATCCTGGTATTCTAATCCAGCTAGCTTGGTTATAGGGATTCCTCCCTCCCTATGTCTCCTAGTAAAGGACAAAGGTTTGTATTTGTACAAGATCAAATCATAAATATTTAAAATAATTTTGAAATTTTTTCTATTTGTACAAACCTAAGTCCTTTAAGTTTCACTTCCCTCCTCAACCATCCCACAAGTCCTAGGTGAAGATGAAAGTGGCTACTCAGTATGCTGGCGAGGGAGCCACCTACCTGTAACTACCGACACCTTGATATAAATTTCTAACTACCAAATTCCAGCTACACTGATATACTGTACTCCTATTAAAGGACTAGGGGTTTGTATAGGTAGGCAGAATACAATTATTTAAAATATTCATGATTTTTTTACTGCAATATTAGTATAAAGTAATTCCCATTATTATGAAATTACTTGAAAGACATCTGATAGAATAATGGCAAAATGGCAAAGTGAATATTCTTTGAGATTTTCTGATCCATTTGACTGATAGGTATTCGCATGATAAATGCTACAACATCCTTCTGAAACTCTGGTAAATTCTGTTTTGATTGTAAAAAGGCAGGTGAACTTTCCATTATGTGTAAGAGAATTTAGTTTTCAACTTATTTTGTAATGGTTACATTCATGCTTTTAGGGATTTTGTTCTTTAGGAATGTGTCCTTGTATGATTCTGTTGAGTTTTCCAGTTTTGATTAACCCAAACCATTTTAGTACACCTATTCTCAAAGTGAAGGCAGCACACGTCCCTTGTAGAATTAAGCAAGGCTTTTTAGGGACATTGAAAGGAATTAAGATGTAACCCCCAAGATAGGGGCAGTACAGTACATTCCTCGTCTACTTCGAGTTATAAGTTGGTTTGCTCTTTTATAGTTCAAAGGTTTTAGGATTTATTTGTGTAAGTGGGGATGACAATAGAGAGTACTGAAGGTAGTTTGCAGTCCCTATTTTGCCCCAAGCTGTTTTGATTTATGCCTTTTACTTTTCATTTCTTCCCCTTGGTCTTTCAACACAGCTGTCTAACTTTGCTCGAATTCCTTGATCCAGTTTTAACCTGCTAAGAACCGATCCTTTGGGAAAATCCTTTGAGTCTAAGGAATATCTCAGTGGTTTTGCTTAATTACTTTGTAATATTGAAGGTTATTGTTTGCATGTAATGTATTTAAGATTGATATACTGTACTGTATTACTTGAGCCCTTTTTTATTAGTTGCTCTTATTTTTATGACATTTTAGGTTCAAAAGAACTTTTTGAATGTTCATATTAAATTTTAGTTTATATTCCAAGCACTGTGATTTTGCACAATTCAATAGTTAGATTTGATAGTATGTTATGTAATGCTCATAAATGCTTAGTTGCTTGAGCACTGTTTTTCATAAGTGTAAAGAAAACAGTAGTTCTATGTTGTCATATATTTCTGTGCTGTATTGCTTTATATTTAAAATTTAACCTTAAAACTTGCTTTTGTTTTGGGTAGCATTGCAGCAGCAGTAGTTAACATAGCAAAAAAGTTATTCATTAATATTTGAATTTACTTTTAGGATCCAGCATTTTTCAAGTAACAGAATTTAGGTAGCGACTTTTTAAGGTTGCTTTCTAATACTATGCTTCAACTCTGTGGTGATGGTTAAAAAGCTTCTTTTACTTCGATACAGTAGTGGAAAAATATAATTTGCAAGAGTTTGGTAAACTGAATCCTCGTGAGATTCGTTACTCACATTTTTATACAATAAAGTATTGTATCATTTAATTTTTACACAGTGTTTGAAAGTTTGAGTTTTGAATATCTTTATTTGACCAGGAATCTGATAACTTTGACCTGACTTGTAAGCTTGTATCATTTGCCATTATCCTTTCTGTCTCATCCTGAACTAATGCTGAGACAGTTAGTACAGTTTATTTCATTAGTACCATACATGTTCTATGATATTGAAATGGGGGATTTCAGTCTTGAAAATTTATTTGCTACTGATAGTCAGCATAAGGAAACATACAGTACTGTATACGATTGAAGTCTTGGTTGAGATTCAAGATATTCTAGTAACTGACACAAAAACAGCAGCTGTTACTCCAATTTGAGATGGTCTGGTATATGACATCCTTGTAATCTTTTTTTGAAGATTCTTGATAGTTGAACTCTATCCCTGGACTGTTAGTTTTTGTTTAATATAATACACATTTTCATAACCCACTTTTGAGTGCTTGATTTTTCTGGGAAGTTGGTGCTTTACAGTCATCTTATTTTAATGATTCATGTTGGTTAAGCTGTGTCTGCACTTGTTAGTTTTACAATGTTGTAATAGGTGCTTTACTATAATTTTGGGCTTGATTTGTCTGGGCCATTTTTCAGCTTTAGTGTGATATCTCATTTTGATGATTCATTTTGTTTTAGGTCTGCTCTTACGCTGTTAGTTTAAGTAGGATACAAAACTTGCGTGCATTGCCATAACTTACTTCTGAGTGCTTGATTTTTGTGGACAGTCTTTCAGCTTTGCATTGTCATCTTATTTTGATGATTCCTGTTGGTAAAGTTGTCCTTGCACTTTTAGTTAGTTCCTACACAGATACAGAGCCTTGTCCTTTGATAGGAGTATATTTACTGCTTGACAGGAACTTGGCTGTTAAATTTTATAACAAAATGTCGGGAATGATTCCTGATTACGGTATCTGTGTGACAGTTGTCTATGCTCTCTGGCTATCAATAATTCACATCCTTCGTGTTAAACAGCTGTACTGTTTGCTATCTCTTGTCTCGTTAGTTTCTTTGGTCGCTGCAAACTCACCATCCTTGTGAGCTAAGGGAGTGTGGAGGAGCCTATAGGTCTGTCTGCTGAGTCATCAGCAGCCATTGCCTGGCCCTCCTTGGTCCTAGCTTGGGTGGAGAAGGGGCTTGGGTGCTGATCATATGTATATATGGTTATTCTCTAGGTTATCGTCCTGCTTGATAGCGCAATGTCACTGTCCCTTGCCCCTGCCATTCATGGGCGGCCTTTAAATCTTTATATCATGCTATGGTGGTGTCAACTGAAGTGTGAAAATAGATTTTTCTTTGACATTTTATTGGAGGAAGTAGTTTCTGTGAAGGGGTAGGGTACCTACCTACCTTCTCATCAGTGGCTTCCCATTCTGGGAGGAGCAGCACTGCCTTGATGACCTTTAGGAAGAAAACTTCAAGTTGTTCCTTCTCCCCTGCCAGCTTCCTGGTTGCTAAGTCCAGGAGGGCAGGGGATAGGAGTGACAATATTTTATTTCTCTCCCCATGGGAAGATAGAGCTCTCTCTCTCTCTCTCTCTCTCTCTCTCTCTCTCTCTCTCTCTCTCTCTCTCTCTCTCTCTCATGTAAATTTTTATTTTTAATGTAGAATTTTAAAGTTTATTTAAGACGATATTATATAATTTATAAATTTTAATTTTTAGGCAATGCCATCCTAGATGTATTTTAAATGTAATTATAAGAACCTTTTAATGTAAATACATTTTCTATGTAACAGACTACCCATTGTTTTGTGGAATAAAGGAATTATCATCATCATCATCTCTCTCTCTCTCTCTCTCTCTCTCTCTCTCTCTCTCTCTCTCTCTCTCTCTCTCTCTCTCTCTCTCTATGTAAATTTTTATTTTTAATGTAGAATTTTAAAGTTTATTTAAGACGATATTATATAATTTATAAATTTTAATTTTTAGGCAATGCCATCCTAGATGTATTTTAAATGTAATTATAAGAACCTTTTAATGTAAATACATTTTCTATGTAACAGACTACCCATTGTTTTGTGGAATAAAGGAATTATCATCATCATCTCTCTCTCTCTCTCTCTCTCTCTCTCTCTCTCTCTCTCTCTCTCTCTCTCTCTCTCTTTCTTCTCATACGAGCGTGGCAAGGCCGGCCCCCATCATTTCTATACACACACCTTTCCAAGAAGTACCATTTCATATTGTAGGTAACTGCTTTGGCACACTTGAAATAGGAAAATGGTCCTTTGCAAGAGCATTTGTTGTGGCAGTAGGCCTATCTGGCATATGACCATGGGAGGGCCCCTGCTCATATTATATGTTTAGGATGGGGGAAACCATTATACAGAAATCATGCATTGAATTTTACCTCGGTGGTGGTGTGAAACAAGTCTGAATAATTTTTTCAGACAGATAGAGAAAGTAAGACAGAAAAAGAAGGTATGGAGGTTGAATGGTGTTAGAGAAAGAAGGCAATCTGGTAATCTATGGAGGTGTGACGCAAGTTGGGGAATCGGTTTGGTTGAGAAATTTATGGTTGTCGTCAGTAGTGTTGCAAGAATTTTTTTTTTCTTTTATATGAGCTGTCATAGTGTCTTACCATTCACAAATGAGTTCTGTATACTGTACTAGGTGTTGATACTGCCTAGTTGGTGATGGATGTTACTTACATAAGCTAGTTCATATAGACTCCGAAGTCTTCAATTACAGTAGATACATCTAGAGTGGAGAATTTTGAATAACCATACAATTTTTATATCTTATCCTTAGTGTTGGTGGATGCTAGTTACTTTGTTATTCATATGGAACAAGCCATAGAGCACTTTAACCAGGTAATTAAGCTTCCAGAAAGTTTTAATGCCATATGTGAAAAAAAAGCAAAATAGGGATGAAAAGAAGTTAACTAAACTACAGTATATATAGCTGTCCAAATGGAAGCAATTTTGAAAAGTACAGTATAAAGATTATAGGTAATGGTGTACAGTACTTCACACAGCCTTGTTAAGAGTATCAACATCATAATATTGCCTAAGAGACTGTTCCACAATTTTTGCACTATAGGAAATAAATGACATTCATTCGGGGCAATGAGAAATTAATAAACTTCATATCAATATGAATACTGATTCTATGAAACTTGTAACACTAATTCCAAAGACGGAGCCAGTAAAAGCAACATGTCTCAAGAGGAAGTGTAACCTTTAAAGGATCGGCTAACAGCCCTTTTTATGAAATGAATTGTTATTATCAATTTTCTTTAGAAGATATCCCAGATCTAGGTAGTAAAACTGTATTCCAGCATTAGCAAAAACCAGAAGAGTTGAAGCCTTTGGCATTATTGTAATTCAAACATTTCAGTAGATATGGTAAGCTTTTAGAACAAATTTGAAATTACAAAGGGGGCCAGGTGACTGAACTGCTGAGGACAATAAGACCAACGTTTGAAAAGAAAATATTTGTAAACCTCTTAGAACAATGTTAGTTATGAAAAAGTTTATTCCAGCAAGTAAAAAATAGGTCTGAAGACTGGAGAAAGACTCCAAAGGAAAGTCAACTGATAATTAATACCTATTAAAACTAGAATAATTAGAGCAGATGCACTCGCTCATCAAGACAGTAAGCAGGCTGAATTCTGCACCCTACCCCTTATACACTACTTACACCTGGATATGATTGGGAAATATGCAGAAATCTACCCCTGGCATAAGTTCACTTATTCTGAGTAGTAGAAACCTATACAGTTATACCTCAGTTTACAAGTTTATTTTGTTCCAGGAACGAGCTCTTAACCGAATTCTAAATAATTTTCCTTTAAGAAATAAAGGAGCTTCACTTTATGCTTCCACAAGGTAATAAATATTAATATACAGTACACTCATTTTTATGGGTTTTAAAGGTTTGTAATGGAATTTGTTAACAAATTTATAACCACTAACATCAGAAATTAGTACTACAAATTAATAACTCGCAGTAAAACAAGAAATACTTAGAAAATTAACTTTGACCTTGAGGAGATTCATGGCTGGTGTAAGGAAGACAATAGTGGAGCTTAGTGCTTGAAAAGAGAATCTCCCTTTCTAAGCATTTCTGGTAAAATTTAGAAAGTTCTCTCTCTTGAATGTCGTTCACTATCACCGAGTGAATCGCTTAATTTACGCTATATAGACATGGTCATTTTCTTTTACACTTGCATTCAGTTTTGACCAAAATAAATCTATCTAGATACAACTGTTTTTGCCATTCTTTAAAATGGCATGGAGATGGGGTAAAGAATCGCATGAACTTTGCGTGTACTGAATGTAGTGTGTGACTGTTTTTGTGCCAATCTCATTAATACTCGTCCACAAAACATTCTCATATGAAGGGAAATTTTTGACCGGAGGCTAGTGTTGTACATTGCTTTAAACCAATTTTAATTTTTATGTTCGTTTACCAATTTGTTATATTCGGAGTTACTCATAAAACGAATGATCATGAAGAAAAGAAAGTTTCTGACTTGGGGAGATCACTGATGGATAATTCCTATGACATACTATTACTGCTTTTCTTGAATTTTTCACTAAATTTTCTATCAGGAAAAGGAGTTCTTTAACTGATTGTCACAAATTAGCCAATACCTTATTAAGAGTAATTAACCAACTCTTAAAACATAAATAAACCTAATATGTAATGATAGAGCTCATTGATCACGTCTGTAAAACCATTGAGTACAGTGGAAAGGGGTAGGTTACATGTAAAGCTGGATTTCATAAAGTGAAGTACTTTGTGATATGCTATGGTCTACACTGCTGCTTGCTGCACATACTAAATACTATATGTAGATACTATAGTGCAATTTAACTAGGCCTTTTATTCCACTAGCTCTGACTATGCACTTTCTTAGAGGCTCATTTTCTACTACTAATGGATATTGTATGTTCAGCTGGATAACTAATTTTTTGCATTCAGCACTTCTGAAGAAGAGAATGCAGGTGCTGAAATAACAAGTAGTGTAGATCCTGAAGCTGAGGCTGGTACCAGTGATGCAGCCGCTGAAACAGCTGGCAGTGCTCCTGAAGTTGTGCCTGAGGATGCAGCTGCAAATGTCGAAGATATCGCTGATGCTTCTGTAACCACAGGCTCAGCATGTGAAATGCCATTTCCTAATTATGCAGAAATATTACGCACCCTGAACTACAATTTTCCTGGGTAAGCGAAAGGGAGCTCCCATCCCTGTGAAATGGTAATTTGCACATTAATGATCCCTCCATACAATTTGTAGAACAGATTCTGGAATTTTTTCTTCTGTAGATGTTATGAAATTCAGAATATGTATTTTTTGCATTCAAATTTGTCCTTTGCAGTTCATTTATAGTCATCATCATTTCCTCCTACACCTATTGACGCAAAGGGCCTTGGTTAGATTTCGCCAGTCGTCTCTATATTGAGCTTTTAATTCAGTAGTTCTCCTTTCATCATGTACTTCACGCTTCATAGTCCTCAGCCATGTAGGCCTGGGTCTTCCAACTGTTCTAGTGCCTTGTGGAGCCCAGCTAAATTTTTGGTGAACTAATCTCTCTTGGGGAGTGTGAAGAGCATGCCCAAACCATCTCCCTCTACCCATCATCATGATCTCATCCATGTATGGCACACGTGCAATCTCTCATAGTTTCATTTCTAATCCTGTCCTGCCATTCAACTCCCAATATCCTTCTGATGGCTTTGTTCTCTAATCTGCTAAATCTATTGGAGATTGTTCATTGTCATACCATGACTTGTGTCCTTATAGTAACACCAATCTCACTAAACTGTCATATAGTCGGACTTCTATATGTAATTTCGGGTGATATGAGTTCTAAGTTTTAATCAGCTTAGCCATTGTCTGATTTGCATTTTTCAATCTTTCACTAAATTCTAATTCTAAAGACCCTGTATTGGAGATCATAGTTCCTAGATACTTGAATGATTCTACCTCATTGATCTTTTCTCTTTCCAATGATATTTCATCTTCCATTGCATACTCCATTCATATCATCTATTTACCTTCTATTTATCTTGAGCCCAACCACTTGTGATATTTCATGCATTCTGGTAAGCAAGCATTGCAAATCCTGTGGTGTTCTGCTAATAAAGACAGCATCATCAGCATACTCTAGGCCTGGTAATTATAGTAATGTGCCAAAACTTACATTTATTCCTACACATACAAACCTTACCCTCTTTACTGTGGGATATATTGTTCCAGTATAGCTGGAAGCTAGCCATAAACTTTTTGGCACGTCTCCGTTTTCTGTAAACCCTAAAAATAAAACTAGCTGTGAACTTACTTTGTTTTGTTTTTTCTTCTGCAAGTTTGTCTAGTGTTGTGAAGGCTGCTAATGTGTGAGGGGTGTCTTGGCATTGAAAATTGCTCTTGTGGGACCTTTTATGTCGACTTGGGAGATGGAGCCTCATAACCTTTGCCCTGTGTGCATATGAAATTCCAGTACTCAAGGTTTCTACTAGCAGAGAGTGTCACATGGCCATCCTCCCTGCCTTGTCCTTTCCTCACTGACTGCTCATTCGGTCTTGTGAGTACAAACGAATAAGAATGACAATGGTTTGATCCCCTGAACAACCCTCAGGTGCAAATGGCCCTATCGCTGCCCCTAGTGAAGTGGTGGCACCTATGCCCAAAGGGGAGTCTTATCTCTTTTGGCACTGTGTCAACTCTGGACTTCCTTGAGGTTTTCAGGTTCCCCCCTCTAAGGAACAGCTCTTAGAGGTTCTGAAGCTTGGAACTCTGTGGGACCGCACATCTGACTCCACAGTGGTTGGTTACGGCTTCCCAGCCCCTTGATCCTCTGGAGTGCCGTTCCCTCCAGAAAGTTTCGTGCCCTTTGCCGAAGCGTCCTCCTCAACTTATAGCCTACGTAAGGAGTTTCTGGCATGGTCTCCCTGGAGTCTTGGCTAGGCTTGTGAGCTTGCTCAGCACGCTAAGTTCCCTCAGCAGAAAAAACAGTCTGCTCTTCCACCCTCTGAGGTAGGTCATCCTTCTTGCCAATGGGAAGGTCTTCCTTACTTTAGTGGTCTCCCCCTCGATTACCTCGTAAACGTGCTTGAGATTCGTCTACACCTCGCTTCAGCTCTTCGTAGCATCCTGATGGGGGTGTCTGCTGACTGCCTGCAGTCTCAGCTCCCAGTCATCGTGCCTAGTCCTCAAGAATCTCTTGATGCTTGACCCTTCAGGGTCATTGCGTCAGGCTTCTATCCCTTATGGGATAGAACCCACTTGTTCTGACATTAGTGATAGCAGCCAGTGTTCGCAGACAAACCCCCTCAGCCTTGCTCGCTTCCATACGAGCACGTAACTACTCATCTAGGAGTACATAAGGCTAGTCATCAACCTCCTGCAGGATCCCTAATGAGAGCTTGGGTCCCTGTCCTGTTCATGCTGCTACGGCTTGTGAGTGAAC
Source organism: Palaemon carinicauda (assembly GCF_036898095.1). Lineage (NCBI taxonomy): Eukaryota > Metazoa > Arthropoda > Malacostraca > Decapoda > Palaemonidae > Palaemon > Palaemon carinicauda. Next base: position 81,684,797 of record NC_090746.1, read on the forward strand.
AGGCCCTAGTTGGGTGGTAGCGCGCACACTCACCTTAGTTCTTTTGCCAAGAGAAGCAACTGCTCATGAATGGTACGCTTACGATCACTCACCTCTTGGAGTTCCTTCGGCTCTCCCTTCATTCGCGAAGGACCTGCCAGGGTTTCTCGAGGTCATAAGGGTGGTGAAGCAGGCAGTTAGTGAACTGGTCCCAGCTCCACTATCAAAGACCTTTTTTCGACCAGTCTCAATTCCCCATGGGGTGTCCAGATCTCCTGGGAACTTCCAATTCACCTGTGGTCCCCAAGTATAGTAGTACTGTACTGCCTCTAGGCATCATCATCCTCCTGCATCATTGCTCCTGCTCCTCCTGATTGTTTGACTAGGTACAAGAAGTACCTAGACACCAAGGCCTTCCATGCCAACCCTGTACCCATTTGGGAGAAACTGGGAATCATCCCGGTAAAAATTACCAAAAGGAGGAGAAGACAGACAGGAGACACCTCCCCCGCATGATACCCATCATACGAGGACAAGCAGTGGTTGGAAATCTTTCACGGACATTTACAGTGTCTCTCTGGTATAGATCGTGACTACCAAACCCGCCTCTCCACTTACGGTGGAAGCTCCTCGAAAGGAGACTTCATCACTCCTTACCTCCTTGGCCAAGCCCCGGAAGCAGAAGGACATGAATATCCCTATTAAAATCTGGGCTTTGAAAGGCTTTGAGCCTTCCAGTTTGCAGAAGGGCATCCCTGGTTCTGATCCATCTTCAGTGTTACTGGCGATGCAGAACCTCCCCCTAGGTCTCAGGCCTTACAAGGGTCCATGTTGATAAACCTGACTCAGCCCCGGCTTCTGCAGGTGTGAGTTAGGGTCTGGATGAGGTTCAAGACGATGTATCAGACCACTCTGACGGCATGCTGCCAATGGTCGCTTGTTCTAAGGCATCAGCGTCAGAGCAGAGAGAGTCGGACCACACCTTCTTATAGGTCATAGTTTGCATAAGGAAGATCAGCAATTTGGGTGATCCTTCTTATCTCCCCCCAAGAGAGGAAAGAATTGGTTCTGGACTTTCTCTGTCAGTCCCCCAGAACTGGCAAGACCAGGATAGAGTTGCCCTGGTCTGGGATGGTTAAGGGAGCTAGGAAGAAGTTCCCCTCCTGAGTAGCTGGGACATCGAACTCTTTTAGGGCAGGGAACTCATCCCACCTACTTTACTGCCATTTATTTGGCAGAGGAAGGACGATGGTGACATTCTCGGTTGCAGAGGCCGCGAAGATGGGGTGGGTTCCATAGGCTTCTTTGTAAGCCGCTTTGTCGATCGACTACTGGTCTGGTTCAGGAGGCTATATGATCGCCAGTGAGGATTTGGCCGATTCAGAGGAGCGGAAAGCAATCAACATCATGGCATTCAGGAGCTAGGGTACTTAGAGTTCCTCGCCCACAAACTGGTCAACCAGTGAACGAACTGGATCCTGAGATGTGACTCGGTCATCTCTAGATTCCAGAGGCAGGTGCCAAAGAGAAGGCCACTCAAGTTGCACAACTTATCAGTAGAGAATCCTTCCTTGTTCAACTCGGAAGACATTGACGCAGTTGCAGAGCACTGGAAGAAGACGAGTCATGACTTGCTTCTTCGTAGGGCAGTTCCATTTCACCCCTACTCTTCAGCTCCTATCAATAGATAGTGACAAAAGAAAGGATCATCAGGTTTGAACCAGTCAACTGCCAAGTAGCAAGTCTCAAAGCAGCAAGCAGAATGGTACCCAGACCTTTTATTTCTGCTCAGGGACACACACAGAAAGTTTCCTCCCCTTCCCGACCCTCTCAAACAACCTTACTCAAAGATATACCACAAGGCAGTTGCTTTTCTAAGACTTCACACCTGGAAATTATCTACAGTAGCTTTTCCTCTCTCTGAGAGACTTTCCACACGTAGGGACAGAAAGTATGTCGTGGCACCTCCCTAAGTCATCTATCTCAGTCTATCAGGTGTCGGTGATGCCACCATCCCCTGATAGAGGAGTTCTTACTGTACCTCAGGGAGGAAAAAAAACTTCAAATGTAGCTTAGTGCTTTACTGCCCCCCAGTCGGAAGTTAGACCACCTTGGAATGTAGTTTGAGTACTACAATCCCTGAAAACTCCTTTGTGAACCGCTATGTCAGTCCCGGTTTTAGTCTGGGATGAATGGATAGAATGGCCATCTTTTTCTTCCTTCATCTTCCCATCTATTGGGGCATAGCATCTGGAGGACTCTGCAAGGTGGCCTGCCTCTGACTGCAGGTTACAACCATTTCCTTTATGTAGCCTGAAATATGTTACATTTATGTCCTTGTTCTCCATGCAAGAGTTAGTCTAGGTTAAATAAGAGGAATGTTGCCCACTACAATATCCTTACCCAGTCATGTTACAGTGCTAGTTTCCACCCATTTACCACACGTACCCAGGTCGTCAACTCTCTGGCTTAACAAACGGAGAGTTCACAAGGTGTCAGGGACGCTCGCAAGAGCTCAGAGTCATACCCCAGGTCAAGTTCTCATCCAGTTGGGTTTTTGTTTGTTTGAAGGAACAAATAACATTTGTATGTAATTTCTATTTTTCCTAACTACAAACCTCAACTCTTTACTCATACTTGTCCCACCATCACATATCCCCCTAGAAAGTCCTGTATGTAATCAAAATTTATCTAAAATACTGGGTGAGTGTATGAGCAGGGTGGCAGGTCTACCCCACGCTAACTAGCGGGGGATTATTATACCTCATGTAAAAAGATTATGGCTGGTTTCTAGCAATGCCGGAACAATTTATTCCATAGTAAAGAGCTCAGATTAAATTGGTCTTATACAAATTGCAGGAATGTTAAAGTGATAGTGTAACTTAGGATAACAATTGGCAGGCATGTTAAAGGAATAGTGTAACTTAGGATGATAATTTTTATTTTTAACATGTTTGCCATCTTCATGTTTTTACACCACAAATTGTTTTTCTTAACGTCTTTTACCAACTTTGTCCATTCATTGATTTTAAGGCATACACCCATAGCCTAAGCAATTGAAAGTCAAGATTATTATGCTATCCAGAATAGTTGTGTACCAGAAAATAGATATAAACGTAAATGGATGTAGGCAAAAAAATTTTGGAGTCACAAGGAGTAAAGCACTACTGTATACTGCATTTTCTCGTTAAATTACTATTACATTTTGTTTTATTGAATGCTTACACATTTAATTCAAAGAAGACCTTGTTACTAAAACCTGCAGAGGATGCTACCTTTAGGAAATTTTCATAATCTATAGAACTGAGATAACTGACCTTTAATATACAGACTAAAAACTGGTAGGTTAGCTAGTAATAATAATAACTGAGCTCTAGTTAGTTTTTAGAATGAGCATGCAAACTGCATTTAATGTTTAGTGTTGCCATGCTTTTCAAATTCCATTTTTACATGATTCTTTGTCAAGATTGAATTAGTTGGGCAATGGAATTGAACTTCAATATAGGTAGTAGGTTGGCCAGGGCACCAGCCACCCATCGGGATACTGCTGTGAGAGAGTTTTTTGGTCCTTTGACTGGCCAGACAGTACAGTACAGTACAGACTACACTGGATCCCTCCCTCTGGTTAAGACTCATTTTATCTTTCCCTACATATACACCAAATAGTTTGGCCTATTCTTTCCACATTCTCCTCTGAACTCATACATAATAATAATGATGATAATAATAATAAAGGCTTTGGTGGTGAAAATGTAAGATAAAAAAAATTTGGGATTCTCCAAAACTAATTGAAGAACTATTGATAAATGAAATCTAGTTGAGGGTATTGAAAAACCTGGCAGCAAGAAGAATGGTACCAAAAAATTCTACTTCTGCTCACAGAGGTACTGAGAGACCTTCCTTCCCTCTCAAACAACCTCACGCAGAGATATATCACAAGGCATTTGCTTCTCTAAGACTTCACGCCTGGAGGTTATCCAGCATCTCCTCTCGCAGAAAGGCTGCGAAAAGGATGTATGGGGGTGGGTCAAGGTCATCATCTATTCTCTGAACATAGGGCTGAGACCTTGAAAGGAGGCAGCTGTGCTTCTTCTGATTGCACTAAATCCTATTATATGCCAATCTATTTTTTTCAGCTTTTTTAGTAACACAGCAAGATATTCTTCCTTAGACAGGGTCCTGCCGATGTATGATGCAAGTGTTCAGTTTTTAAAGGTGGCTTGTTCTAGTCCAGAAATTTTTTATACACCTTGCAGTGGGGTGTAACTGCCTGTCACCTTGGATAGTTGTTCTATTGCCGCTGGGCTAGTGGGGACCGAGACAGAGTTATTTTATTCATGTCTAAGTTTTGGCCAATTTTTATCACCATGTTGGCCACCAACCTAGAATGTGTGGCCCTGACTAGTTTATCTTTGTTGATCATGGCTATGGGCAAACCTTTTCACCACTTTAAGGTATATATATATATATATATATATATATATATATATATATATATATATATATATATATATATACAGTATATATATAGAAGTGTAAGAATGAATAACATACAAAGCATTAAACTAGAACTAGATTAAACATGTAAACAACCAAAAATAAAATTTTGCATATATCAGAGAAAAAAGGAAATAAAAATATATATCAGAGTGCAAGCACAAAACTTACTCATGAAATCAAGTACCGGAGTGAAAATTACAATTTAAGAACTGTCAAATGACTGATTGTGTACATTAGAAAATAAGGAGATATGAACTGTTAAGCATTATGCAAAGGAACAGAGCTAGTGGAGAGATTTAGAATTCAGGATAGTTACTTAATAAGAAGAGACCCAAGGAAAGGTAAAGAGCAAATGGGTTGTAGTTGCCAATGTGGTAACGTCCATGACTGGGGTTTGAGTCCCGCTCAAACTCGTTGGTTCCTTTGGTTGCCCTAATCTCACCATCCTTGTAAGCTAAGGATGGGGGGTTTTGGGGGAGCCTTTAGGTCTTTCTGCTGAGTCCTCAGCAGCCATTGCCTGGCCCTCCTTGGTCATAGCTTGGGTGGAGAGGGAGCTAGGGCACTGATCTTATGTATTTATGGTCAGTCTCTAGTGTGTTGGTCCTGCTTGCAGGGCAATGTCACTGTCCCTTACCTCTGCCAGTCATAAGTGGCCATTTAAATCTTAGGGGACTGTGATAATATTTTAAAACTATTATAGTTGATTTGTTTGCATTTTTATGAATGGAGGAAAATTCTTTTTTATTTAGTTTGTATCCAGTATAATGACACCTCTATGTGAATCAATACGGACTTTCAAGAGATAGTAGAAAAAATTATATTTTAGACAGCCATACAGATACAGTAGGGTCCCGAATTATGCGAGAATTTGGTCGATTAATGACCTCGTGAAAATGGAAAATCGCGAATTTCGAAACACACAACTAACAGAAATAATTCCATTGCGGCCATGGCAACCAGCAATTTGCCTATTCAAATGTGTTTACTACCCATTTCCAATACTTTCTTTGTACTATACTGTATTTCTTTATAATATCAAATTGTTTTTGTAAGTAAATAAAACATTTAATATACTTTAAAGTTCTAATAACTTGAAAAATGGTTAAAATTACAACCAGGATAGGTGTAAACACCATATATTTCCCGTTATAACACAACCCAAAATACAGACAAATTTTAATGTTTGTCATATCTATTGTATAATACAACTGGTGAATAGCAAAACCATCACTCTATAGACTAGCTTGTTGTATGATTGAAAATCCAGAATTATAAAAATAAAGGCGATTTTATATCATGCGTTTCCTAAACACGCTAAAAAGCAGAATAGAAAACGACAACCAATGTTTTGTTTACGTTTATCTCTGATCACAACGAAGAAACAGACGCATTTATACATCTGTGTTTTTGAATTGACAGCAATTTTACCAAGTATAGATTATATGTTGAATTTGTTATTACCAATGTTCTAATTATTTTTTATTAGAACTTTCAAATAAATGAAATGAATGCCATTTATGAAATGTTTTTCTTTATGATGCCGCCTGAAACGGAAACCTTCCATTTGTTTACGCTCCATCTTCGATCATAATAAACAAACGAATGCATTAAACACACATGATCTAAGTCATAACTAATGATATTACAAACATTTAGTAAACATTATGTTATTACAAATATTTTACTTACCGTATCCATATAAATTCCTAAATTCGTAGCAAAGCTGGAAATTTTTTTTTCCTTATGCGTTTAATCCACAATAGCAAACTGCCGCTAATGACAGAGTGATAACTTACGATAATTCTAAACTGTTACGAAAGATAATTGTCCTTTCCATATCCAAAATACTTTTCCCAACTTCAGTTATAAGTCAACTTGTACCCACCTCAATTATGGATCCATATGCAAAAAAAAGTAAAAGAAGAAAGTACTAGGCCTATTTTTAAAGTCACCGAACAATTAGGTTACCGCTATAACGTTCGATGAGAGAGAGAGAGAGAGAGAGAGAGAGAGAGAGAGAGAGAGAGAGAGAGAGAGAGAGAGAGAGAGAGAGAGAGAGATGGTTTTAAAGTACTAAACACTAAATATGATAGGTTATAACACATTGGTGTTTATGTAATATTAACTGTATAGATGGTTTGAATAAGTTAAGAAATGGTGTAAACAATTCTTTGTTATTGTATTCGCGCGGAAGCTAGACATCAGCTGATGTGATCACAGCCAAAAGTAAAACAAAAATAAGTTAGCAATACTCGATTTTTAAAACACACCCGAAATTTAACAACATAAGTACATGTTTTATTATAGCGCAATTGACATTTAAAGAGTAAAAATTTTCTGGAATAGAATGGTGTTTCCTAAAAAATAGTGGTTTGCGGACGAAATCGGTTACCGTATTTTAAGCTATGATTGAAATGGATGTATACACGGTAAAATTTTTTCGTTTTGTATTTAATTGACACTTCAAGAAAACCGATTTTGGTTTCTTCATCTATTTGTAAGTATTGTATAACGAGAGAGAGAGAGAGAGAGAGAGAGAGAGAGAGAGAGAGAGAGAGAGAGAGAGAGAGAGAGAGAGAGAGAGATATTATGACGCAGAAGGTTACAGACCTAGAACAGGGGAGGATGAAGGGGGGGGGGGAAGTGATGAGATAGGCTGGGTGGACTCGCAGGGGAGACGGTAGGAGACGGGGGAAGGGGGGATTTGGTTGCCAGTGGCTAAAAATAGATTATGAAAGACGGTAAAGGGAAAAACGAATCCCATCGAATAAACAGAATAAGGAAAGGGAATAAGATCCAGAGGAATAATAGATATAATGGAATGAAAATGACTAGATGGTGTTAGTTGTGATAAGAATAATTTAGATATTTGAAATAAGAGTGTCTGAGGAGGTATAGAAGGAATTCGTGATAAATATAGAGGAATATCAAAGGATACAGTTAGTTTGCATTAAAGGGTTTGTTATCGTTTATCGGCAGTGAATAGCCTAAACTTCGGTAACGAGTCGTCAATATTTTGTCATATTTTAAACAGTATACATTTGATTAATGTTTGCAAATCAAATGTATACTGTTTAAAATATGACAAAATATTGACGACTCGTTACCGAAGTTTAGGCTATTCACTGCCGATAAACTAACCCAGTCTACTCGTGAAAACCTTGAACGCCCAGAGGGAAAAATAAGGCTTTTAAATATACTGTACTAAAAATAATGCTTTAATATACCATCATTAACACTACCATTACAATTATCGTAAGGTTGGAGAAAGATAAAGATTGCCGAGAACGTAACCACATTTCTGTTTACATTTTGTCAGCTGGACTCGCAAAGTTAACAGTTGATTTCATTGTCGATGTGGAATTTTATCCTTAAATAGGCTATTCATTATGAAATTATGTTAATGAAATGTAATGTTGATATTGTTTTGTAACATTTATTATAAATCACTGTATTTAGGGCTACCAATATACTTAAAAAGACAATAGATTTGATACATTTTGTAGTGCTTGACTCGCGAACTTTGAACAGCCTCGTAGATACAGGAAATTTAATTTTTTAAAACTATCGATCGCGTAATTGAGGAATCGCGTAATTAGAACACGTGTAATTCGGGACCCTACTGTATATGGTACAATTGAGGACCACATCAATTCCGAAATACTTTAATTTGAACATGCTTTCTATTGTTAGTGAATTCTTAAAAACAAGCTAAAAATGAATAAAGGGATATAAGTCACTAAGAGTCCTTCTAAGCCTACATTCAAGGTCTTTATATTTACATGTAAATAGTAAGTAGACTTAGGCTACTTTATATTTTTTGGAACATTGAATACAGTAGCCTTTGGTCTGAATGCATTACCTCAAAAAGTGTTAAGTCATTTGTTAAAAAAGGTATATTAAAGATATTGCTCATTAAACTTTTGCACTTTTAAAATTGCCTGCTGTATTTAGTTTCTTTATATATATAAATATATTTGTACATATATATATATATATATATATATATATATATATATATATATATATATATATATATATATATATATATATACAGTATGTATACTGTATATATATATATATATATATATATATATATATATATATATATATATATATATATATATATGTATGTATGTATGTATCACCCACGAACGGCATTTAATACCGAATTCTATCTATCATGGTGGAGATGGGTTTATTTCAAGTCTATAAACAGATTCCTGAATTTGACAGGAATATGTACGGGTACTTGTCATAAACTTTTTTTCTCTCTTGATAGCTCAGTCGGTAGAGCCGTTGCTGGCATGGTTTCCGGCCCACAGGTGGGGGTTCGAATCTCCACCCGGCCAGAAGCTGTTGCCATAAAATGAATTCCAAGTGGATATATATTCCCAAGATAGAATTCGGTATTAAATGCCATTCGTGGGTGATATTTACATTGATTGAAATCACGTGTGCTTGTGATATATGTTCATTTAAAATGACCACGTGTAGCAAACTCACGATTCAGCCATCATGATGGAGATGGGTTTATTTCAAGTCTATGAACAGATTCCTGAATTTGACAGGAATATGTACGAGGACTTGTCATAAACTTTTTCTCTCTCTTGATAGCTCAGTCGGTAGAGCCGTTGCTGGCATGGTTTCCGGCCCACAGGTGGGGGTTCGAACCTCCACCCGCCCAGAAGCTGTTACCATAAAATGAATTCCAAGTGGATATATATTCCCAGGATAGAATTCGGTATTAAATGCCGTTCGTGGGTGATATTTACATTGATTGAAATCACGTGTGCTTGTGATATATGTTCATATATGTATATATATATATATATATATATATATATATATATATATATATATATATATATATATATATATATATATATATATATGTGTGTGTGTGTATATATATATATATATATATATGTATATATATATATATATATATATATATATATATATATATATATATATATATATATATATGTATATATATATATATGTGTATATATATATATATATATATATATATATATATATATATTTATATATATACATATATATATGTGTATATATATACAGTATATATATATATATATATATATATATATATATATATATATATATATATATATGTAGTTATATATAGAGCAGTTTTACTTTTATCTTTCTAGTAAACCTCCTTAAACATCATGTTTTCACTTTATGAAATGTCGTTTGGGTAATTAAAGATACTCTAAACTAAATCTGTACATTGATTTATAAAAGAATTTACCAACTGTATTGGCAATGTCCCTTTTTTGTTCAAGCTAGGTCCAATCTGTTTGATTTTAGAGAACTATTAATTTATATATATTCCCCAATATAAGTACAAAAAGTCCTCAACTTACAGTCATTCGGTGATAGAAACACCAATCCAACTGAAATCATAAATCTGATATTGTATCGAAACTTAGTATATTGTAATAAGATAAAGAAATACTATAATAAAACAATATATCATTCAATATAGTAAGCAAAACATTTTCTATAACCTAATGTTTATTTCATATGAAAGCGGACTATTTGCCGACTTTTATAGCTGGAAATTGTAGACATGGGAGTCTGGTTAAGCCTACCCTAGGCTAGAATTTACTAAAATTCGACTTACAAACAGCTTCTTGGAACCTATAAGTTCGCAAGCTGAGGACCTTCTGTAAACTACTGTTATCTTGTATATTGCATTATCCAAGTATTTTCCCATTACAATCTGTAATATGTTAAAAATGTCATAAGAATAAGTATTTTGGGTAACCTTATTATTGTTAAAAGTTGCTAATGGTATTTGCTAATTTTAAGTTTGGTCATTCCAGATGGCCTCCAACAAGGAAATTATCTGAAGTGTAAGTGATGGAAGGTCCTTGCTCTTGTCCTTTTTGCTAGTGCTAAAGAGTTCTCTTATATTGTACTAATTTTCTTGGGTCAATGTAAGATTTTTGGTGATATAATTTTATGATTAAATATGCAATTCATTATTGTCTATGATGCATGGACTACCCTCTCACTTTTGTGCCATGTTATATCATAGATACACAAGCTGTTTTTGCCAAAGAAAAAAATGACAAGAGACAGGACTCCTTCTCCATGAGTGGTCTAGTGTTTATTGGTCCTTCCCTTTTCCCCATAATACAGAATGCCACAGTGCATGGAAGAACCAATTATAGTTTCAAAGAGACCTATGAATTTTTTTAAAGGTATATAACCTAGTTTATTCATTACTGTTGCACAAAAAGGGGAAATTATAGGACAGTCATTTAATTCTTTCTCAGATAAGTAAAAGTCATTTTTAAATATTTAACTTAGCCGGTGAATATATAATAGCTGCAACTCTGCGGCTCGACAGAAAACACACTCAAAAAACTCGCGAGCGATCGCTATGAAGGTTGCGGGTGTGCCCACCAGCGCCAACTGTCGGCCAGATACCACTCTTGTATGTAAACGAAACCTTCAATTCTTCTCTGTCGACGTTGACGACAAGACGTATTCATACTCGCTGTAGAACCTGGAGTTTTCTTAACATATTTGGTGAAGTACTTCATTTTGGTTTGAGCTTTCGCAGTACAGGTGTTTTATCTTCAACTTAAATCTTGAATTCGTTTTTAGATAGATTTAATTTTTGATGACTTTGGATTGTTTTTTGGACTTTCCTTGACTTTTAAATGGCCGACCCTTCCCTCAGTACGGAAGTGTGTTTAGGCTTTTAGCAATTATCTTATCACGTTATAAATTAATTATAGATTTTCCTCTATATATTTTATATCTCAACCGCCTTTATTAGGCCTCTTCGATTAGCTTTCCATTTATAATAAACATCAAAATAAATTTTAATGATTTGTTTATATGCGACCTTTCCTGAGAGTAGGCGGTCCTAACTTGGAAACCGAAGTTAAACAACGTTGAGCCCTTTCAATCGTAAATAGCTTTTAAAGAGCTAATGATTTAAAACTTATTAAATGAATATTTTTTAATAGATATTTTATGAAAGATTTTCTTTGAATAGTCTTCGTACTGTTTCAAAGATGAACTAACGTTTAGTTTATTTATGCTACGCAGTTTGCGCTCTATCGTTACGATAGAGAGAGAGAGTATCACGGTTTCACTTTGCAGAAAGAGTAAATCGATTCTGACGTTTTGTTCATTCTTCTTTCAAAGCTTAAATGTTTTAAATTCTATTTTAAAGGAACTTTTTAATTTAAAAATTTTCCTTTGGTCAAATAACCTGTTTTTTTGACGAAACGTAAGTGGGCTCTTCTCTTAGGTGCGAAATCAAGAGAGAGAGAGAGAGAGAGATAGAGACGGAGGGAGAGAGAGGAGAGAAAACGTTCCGATCTTTATCTCGTCCCAAGCGGGTAACGTTGTTCTCGAGTTACTCTCGTCCCTAGTCTCTGTACGGGGAGAAATGATAAAACGTTTCTAGTTTTTTATTCTCGTCCCAAGGCAATGTACGGTGAGAGATTGAAAACGTAGTTTTGAATGAACTAGTGTTTAGTCTCTTCCCCAGCCACTGATTTTTTTTTTTATCTTAAAATATGTTTTCTGTTTTTTGCTGGTATTAATGTGCTTACATTATACGACTGATTTCGCAATTACAACCTTTTGATGAGGGTAGAATTGCGTGCTTCAGGTAGAAATCAGTTTTATTCATACCTAATGTGAATTGTTAAAAAATTCGATTTCAGTGAAATAAGTGCAAAACAGAAAATTGTAGTGATAAAGTGATATTGCGCAAAGTGTTATCAGTGTTGCGACCGAGGGTTCGTCTGTTCGTGCCTGTCGTTCGCCTAGTCCGGGACCTCTTGCAAGCTCCCAAGCCAGGGGAGAAGTAATGTCGTACGACTTATGGGTTCGAGAGGCCTTGATCAGCGAACAGACGTTCCCTCTATGGTATCGGGTGTATCTTACCAAGATCACCCCTACCATAAGGCGAGAGAGACGATTTTCTCCTCGTCATCCGAAGGCTTTTCGCATAAGAAACCGTGGAACAAGGTTTCCAGGCCCTTTAAGCGAAAGTCAGTCCTTTCAGGACAGGTCCAGCGTCCTGGTTTTAACCATTAGGACAGCTCTGACCCTATGCAGTGATCGGAAGACTGCTCGCCGCCTAACAAAAGCGTAACACAGACTCCGAGAGTCTTTTTGTAGGCAAGGTTTTGCGGTCACAGACGTTACCCTCGTCTCTTACCGCAACCATTCCCGTTGATCCTAAATGGGTTGTACGGCAGGACATGCAGAATAAGCTTGCCTCCCTTATGGAAGACTATTCTGCCGATGTCCGTTGAGCCTAGCCGTTTATCTCATCGAGATCCTGGCCTTCAGCCACCCTAACGTTCCTTTGTGCGTCCTGTTGACGTTGGCGTAGCCAAGTCACGTCAATCAGGTTGTTTAGAACCACACTCGATGCGGTCTCGTGTGGATTTTCAGCCACATTTGGACGTTAGGCCACTTGCTGATGCTCCTGTTGACGTTCAGGACGTTCGCCAACAATCGGAGTTGACTTGTTTTGACGCTGAGCGTCAACCTCCGCATTCTAGAGTTGTTTTGACTGCTCAGTCTAGGCGGTCAAAGCAGTCTCGAGTGGACGCTGTGCGTCCTCACGCACCTGTTGTTGTTGACAGTTCACAGACTGTCAAGCAGTTACATGACGTTGCGTCCTGGTCTCACGCACCTGTTGTTGTTGACAGTTCACAGACTGTCAAGCAGTTACATGACGTTGCGTCCTGGTCCGCTACTAATGCACCAGTGCGTGTGGACTCTGCTTGTAAAGCATTGCCACCACGTTAGGTCTCTCCCTTGCTTGAGACTCGGCTATTATCGGACAAGGTTCCTTCAGATGAGGAAGTTACTGTTCCCCCTCCTACTGATATTCCCTTGAGGACTCTGTCAGACGGAGAGGAGCCTAAAGCTGCTTAGCCCTCTATGGACTTTAAATAAATCATGCTGATTTTTAAGGATCTTTGTCCAGATCTTTTTGTAACTGCTGCTCCTCGTTCGCCTAAACGTCAGAGCTTACACTAGGCCTAGCTACTTCGAAGCCGTTGTTTTATAAGCTAGTGCTCTCTCGCTCTTCTATGAGAGCTTTACGTTTGCTAGGCGACTGGTTTATCACCAGGAGGAGTTTGGGGGAGACAGCCTTTGCTTTCCCTTCTTTTAAACTGGCTTATAGAGCGAGTCTTATATGACACGAGAGAAGTTCTCGGCTTGGGAGTTCCTGCCTCTGCCCAGATAGACTTCTCAAACCTCATAGACTCTCCTTGGCGCCTGGCCATGAGACGCTCTAAGATTTTACAGGTCGACTTCACAGCTGTTTTCGAGCCTTTGAAGTTTTGCTGTACAATTATGTCATGCATAAACAAGGCTTTCAGGGATGGCTCCAATGATCTGACAGCCACGTTCTCTGCAGGAACAAGTCCCTCAGGGATGGCTCCATGATTTGGCAGCCATGTTCACTGCAGGAGTACGTAAGAGGCAAGTGCGCTCGATGTGTTCTTTGTCAAGACAAACTTCACGATGAAGTCTACCAGGCTGTCTTGACAGCATTTATGGAAGGCGACTGGATGGTCTCTCTCGACCTTCAGGAGGCATACTTCCACATTCCTATACACCCGGATTCCCAACCGTTTCTGAGGTTTGTTTACAGGAATGTGGGGTACCAGTTTCGAGTCCTGTGTTTTGGCCTCAGTCCTGCGCCTCTCGTTTTTACGAGGCTCATGAGGAATGTGGCAAAATCCCTCCATCTATTGGGGATCCGAGCCTCCCTGTACTTGGACGACTGGCTTCTCAGAGCATCGTCCAGTCTTCACTGTCTGCAGGATCTACATTGGACGTTGAGTCTGGCCAGGGAGTTGGGACTTTTGGTCAACCTAAAAGTCCCAACTGATCCCATCCCAGATTATTCTATATTTGGGGATGGAGATTCGCAGTCAAGCCCTGCTCGAAGTCCAACTAATGCTGAAACGAAACGTTTATTCAGTCAGGAGTTGGAACAGTCTCGTAGGGACTCTATCATCCCTGGAGCAGTTTGTCTCACAAGGGAGACTACACCTTCTGCCTCTCCGGTTCCATCTAGCCTTTCACTGGAACTAGGACAAGACATTAGAGACGGTATCACTCCCAGTCTCCGAACCAGTAAAGGCATGCCTGAAATGGTGGGACAGCAATATCAGTCTGAGAGAGGGACTATCCCTAGCAGTCAAGAACCCAAACCACGTGTTGTCCTCAGACGCGTCGGATTTGGGTTGGGGTGCGACCCTGGACGGTCGGGAATGCTCGGGTCTGTGGACCTCAAGTCAGAAGAGCATGCACATCAAAGGCAAGGAGCTATTAGCAGTCCACTTGGCCTTGATGATATTAGAAGGCTTCTTCGAAACTTAGTGGTAGAGGCAACTCAGACAACACCACAACTTTGGCGTACATCTCCAAGCAAGGAGGCACACACTCCTTCACGCTGCTCGAGATCGCAAGGGACCTTCTCTTATGGTCAAGAATTCGAGGCATCTCCCTGTTGACGAGATTCATCCAGGGGGACTTGAACGTCTTGGCAGACTGTCTCAGTCGGAGGGGTCAGGTGATACCCACGGAATGGACCCTCCACAATGACGTGGGCAAGAGTCTTTGGGCTGCTTGGGGTCAACCCACCATAGACCTCTTTGCCTCCTCGTTGACCAAAAGGTTACCAATCTATTGCTCTCCAGTCCTAGATACAGAAGCAATCTACATAGACGCGTTTCTACTGGATTGGTCTTTTCTGGACTTATATGCATTCCCACCATTCAAGATAGTCAACAAGGTACTGCAGAAGTTCGCCTCTCACGAAGGGACAAGGTTGACGTTGGTTGCTACCCTCTGGCCCGCGAGAGAGTGGTGCACCGAGGTACTTCAATGGCTGGTAGACTTTCCAAGAAGTCTTCCTCTAACGGTAGATCTGTTACGTCAGCCCCACGTAAAGAATGTCCATCAAAGCCTCCCCGCTCTTCGTCTGACTTCCTTCAGACTATCGAAAGACTCTCAAGAGCTAGAGGCTTTTCGAAGGAGGCAGCCAGTGCGATTGCAAGAGCTAGGAGAGCTTCTACCATTAGAGTATACCAGTCGAAGTGGGAAGTCTTTCGAGACTGGTGCAAGTCAGCATCTGTGTCCTCGTCCAGTACTGTACCTCTGTAGCCCAAATCGCAGATTTTCTTTTACATCTGAGAAAGGTTCACTCCCTTTCAGCTCCCATGATTAAGGGCTACAGGAGCATGTTGGCTTCGGTCTTTCGACACAGGCTTAGATCTTTCCAACAATAAAGATCTCCAAGATCTCCTTAAGTCTATCGAGACCTCTAAGGAACGTCGTTTGGCAACTCCTGGATGGAACTTAGACGTGTTCCTAAGGTTCCTCATGTCAGACAGGTTTGAGCCATTACATTCAGCCTCCCTGAAGGATCTCACCCTCAAGACACTTTTCCTAGTGTGCTTGGCTTTGGCTAAAAGGGTCAATGAACTTCATGCCTTCAGTAAGAACATCGGCTTTTCTACAGAAAAAAGCCACTTGTTCACTTCAACTTGGCCTTGGCCTAAATCTTTTGATATTCCTTGCTTATCAGAGATCGTAGGCAACGAACTGGAATGAGTATTATGTCCTGTTAGAGCTCTTAAGTTCGATTTAGCTCGTACTAAGTCATTACGAGGGAAATCTGAGGCATTATGGTGCTCAGTTAAGAAACCT
Source organism: Palaemon carinicauda (assembly GCF_036898095.1). Classification (NCBI taxonomy): domain Eukaryota; kingdom Metazoa; phylum Arthropoda; class Malacostraca; order Decapoda; family Palaemonidae; genus Palaemon; species Palaemon carinicauda. Next base: position 81,701,018 of record NC_090746.1, read on the forward strand.
TCATTGCCTATGTCAAAGAATGCTTTGTCATATTTTATCAGATTTTTTTAATACGAAAAGCTCATTCTCACTTGAATGAGAAAGACCGATGTTTGCTTAAGGTTAAGACGCACGAAGTTAGAGATATAGCAACCTCCGTGGCCTTCAAGCAAAATAAATCTCTGCAAAGTATTATGGACGCGACTTTTTGGAGAAGCAAGTAAGTGTTCGCGTCATTTTACTTAAAAGATGTCCAGACTCTTTACGAGGACTGCTACACACTGGGTCCATTCGTTGCAGCGAGTGCAGTAGTGGGTGAGGGTTCTACCACTACACTTCCCTAATTCTAATATCCTTTTAATCTGTCTCTTGAAATGTTTTTAATATTGTTTTATGGGTTGTTCGGAAGGCTAAGAAGCCTTTCGCATCCTGGTTGATTTGGCGGGTGGTCAAAGTCATTTCTTGAGAGCGCCCAGATTAGGGGTTTGATGAGGTCCTGTTGTATGGGTTGCAACCCTTGATACTTCAGCTCCTGGGAGTCTTTCAGCATCCTAAGAGGATCGCTGGGCTCCGTGAGGAAGACAGACTTACAAGGCAGAGTAATCGTCTAAGTCAACTTCCTTACCAGGTACCTATATATTTTGGTTTTGTTATATTGATAACTGTCAAAATGAAAAAACTATTAGCTTATACGCTGTAAACATAATTAACTCTGGTCTCTACCCACCTCCTTGGGTGTGAATCAGCTATTATATATTCACCGGCTAAGTTAAATATTTAAAAATGATATTTTAATTATAAAATAAATTTTTGAATATACTTACCCGGTGAATATATAAATTAAATGACCCTCCCTTCCTCCCCAATAGAGACGCAGCGGGACGAGAAGAATTGAAGGTTTTGTTTACATACAAGAGTGGTATCTGGCCGACAGTTGGCGCTGGTGGGCACACCCGCAACCTTCATAGCGATCGCTCGCGAGTTTTTTGAGTGTGTTTTCTGTCGAGCCGCAGAGTTGCAGCTATTATATATTCACCGGGTAAGTATATTCAAAAATTTATTTTATAATTAAAATATAATTTTAATTAGTCAGTTTGCTTTTTATGCCAGTGGAGATTCATTTCATATTTTTTTAAACACTTATTTCTGTACATATTGTCTTGTCACATACATTAGTACATATTATTTTTGGGTTAGCAGTCTTTCCAGGTACAGTATTGTACTGAATTTACCAAGAATTTATATTTTGAATTTACAGATTTGCTTTTGTATTTTATGAGAAGGGTACCATACATTTTGAAAATTAAAGAATTACACTGATGAAATATGCATGATGTCTTATAAAAGTAGGTAAGTCTTTGAACAGTACGTTTAAAGTTTCTGGATAAACAAATTTTAAAGTGCAATAAGTACTAAATTGAGAGGCCTACCAAAGATTTTAATGTTCATTGAGGTATATTAGCATAAAGAATAAAAACCTGGAAGCAGAACTCTTTGTCCTGACAATGATAGAAAGGTGTGAGGCATTTCTTACCGGATCAAAGCTTGATAAGTTGCAGTTTGGAGGTTTTGCAACCTGTGAGTTGTGAAGAGGATTCCCACTAACTGGACCCACCAGAGTTAAAGAAGTGTAGATGTCTTGTTAAGCATGAGTGTTCAGAGTTTGAGATGTAGCAATTCCCTCAGCAATTATTTTTCTATTGTTTGTATTGCAATTGATTGTTTTGGTTTAGTGTGTTCAATATATCCCATGATAATTTCCCAACGTTATTTTAATTTCAAAAATTACTCTTACATTGTACAGTGGGTTGTTCTTAACATATTGATTTATTTTGTAAAGAATATTTCTGGTAAAAAAAGACAGCATTTGTATACCTAATTGTTTTACTGTAGTTATATTTGGTAAGCTTGAAGTGTTTTGGAAACTAATTTTTCTTGTACTTTTTTCCCAGTGCACTGAATAAAGGCCGTCTGAGAAAATGTGTTTTTGCACATCTCTTATTGGCATTGCTCATGGTAGTGAAGATGGTACCACATATTCTCGATCGACTTGATATATTTGTGTTGGAAATAGAAGAATTAGAAGTTCCAGAGGTGAGTAATAGTTGTAAGATTCCCTTTTTTTTTCAATTAATTTATTTTAGCAAATTCAATAGTTGAACATTGAAGTGTTCCATATTATGACATACTGTATTACCTTTAGTAATGCTCATACTGCAGAATTAGGAGCCACCAAGGTGATCTGTGCAATATCCGTTTTAATGTAGAGAACATTATTGTGGACTTTCCCAAGTATATTGATGGATGAAATATTAGGTTCCATGTTTGATATTTTAGATAATTACATTTATATCATTGGACCTCTTTAAGAGATACTGTACTGTATAAACATTTGTTCCTACCTGTATGCAGAATTTTCTGTGTTTGAAATATGAATGTTTTTAGCCCTGGAATGGCCGTTGAAATTGTTAACAAGGTAGTCAATGACAGGTAAAACACACTTTCGTGTAGCCCCACCACCTCTTCACTTTTGTCTTTGGCCACAACTCGTGCAGACGTACTGTTGATCCTTGTAACAGATTTTGATATTTCTCATATCTTTCAGATTGAATGGTGTTTGGCTGGCTTTGCTTAATCAGTTACGGAAACAAAGTGAAATATTGTGCAAAAATACCCACAAAGGATAGTCGAATAGTCGATGTAACAGTTTTATGTCAAAACTTGCCGTTGATTCTTAATCTTTACGGTTTTTTAGGGAGCATAATTGTTTGCGATAATTATGTGTACCGAATTCAGGTGATGGCCTCCTGTTCATTGGAAAGGGTTGGCAATAAAGAAGCATCCATGTACTGTAAGTACTCTTTGGCATCAACCTTGGCATTGCTCAAGTTGATGCCTGAGAAGCTCTATAACTGTAATTTCTCTTGAGTTCACAAACCTCTGAGACTTATATATGTATGCTCAGTCTGTCCCCAGGGAGTACGTATGAGAAGACGGGAGACTTCGAATCTGCTTCTGTAGGAGCTTCGGTCTTGGTGGTGTGTCACCTTCTGTAGGTCTTTTGTTTAAGCCTTCTGTAACTGTGTTGAAAGAGTTGGTAGCAAAGGCTATGTCTTCCCGGTGTCACCAGTGCCTGTTAAACTTATGCTTGTATTGTGTGTAACCCTTGTGTCCTGTTATCCAGGTGCCTTTCCCAAGGGGTGTGTCAGCATCCCCAATGCCAGTAAAAATCCCTGTCATTCCCCGGTGACTTTGATCCCCATTGTTATGGTTCCTGTCAGAGTGACGCTTTTTGTTTCTTTCCATAGAGACTTAAACTGCTACACTCTGTGTCTAGGAGGAAGAAGGGAGTGTACTCGAGTGTACTCCTCCTCCTTCAGATTGTCATTATTCTCAGGAAAAAAAAAGACCTGGAAGGCTGATCAGAAGACTCCTACAAGACTTTGATCAATCACACGTCTCTTTATGGAAGAGGTAGACATCTCCTGGCTGATATCTGACCTCCTGCATATTGTTGGTATAACCTGGATTATCAGCTCTATTACCTTGGTTGCCAGGCCAATAGAAGGTGTTAGGCCAAGTGTGGGCATGAGTACTTGCAGCATTGGCCAGGTGTTGGAGGATCATGCCTGCCCTCCCTCACCCTTCTTACATGTACCGTGGAGTGCCTCTCTCTTCTCTGCTATTGGAGGTTCAGTACTTCAGATAAAGACACCTCCTGGTCCATCATTAGCTCCTGATTACATTGCTGGTTTTGTTTTTGGGTGGTACTGCTCATTTTTATGGGAAAAAAAGAGAGATTTCCCGAGCAGAAAACCGTGCCATTGACCCTTTCAAAGAATGAGGGGCTTGAAGTTCCTCAGATACAATTGTGCTTGACTTGGATTTGGTGCCTGCAGAGACAGAATCTTTTGTTGGAATGTTTCTTTATGGAGGCTTCCTTTTTTATAGGTGCAGTGAACTGGGCGAGGCCTCCTGAACACATTAGCACCATGGCTTTGCTTGCATCATCACTCTCTCAGCAAAGCCAGGGGTTACTCAGCAAAAAGGACAAAGTATTAAACAGCAAAGATAAAGCTGCCACCCCTACAATAATTTCTGATGCCTTGGTGGGAGCCAAAACTGCAGATATTCACAACTTTTGTCAATTGGAATTGAAACATTGCTTTTGTTAACTGTTGATACTGATCCAGATGTAAAAATGAATCTTTCTGAAGCCCAGCTGGGGAAGATTCAAGTTGAATTATATAAAGAAATAAAAAAGAATGGATCTGTTAGAAGCTTGAGAGCAGCCCTTACAAGACTTGCATCCTTGTGGCATCATATTCGACCTAAAAAAGGAAGGGCTTATGTACAGAATCTTCTACCATATATAATGTCATTGGACATTGATTGGCACTTTGGTACCCTTCAAAGGTTGAGGCCTTCTCTGGAGCTGCCATGGTCATACTTGGCTAGCATGACACTGGGCTGAGTGGATGATCAGATCTGCAGGTTAATCCAGCCAATCTAGCAATTTTCTTCCTCTACTTTTGTGGCATAGGGAGTTTTATCTGCCAGAGTCTTATGCCGTCACCAATACCGATTGAGCCATTAGTGTCAGCTTGAGCCCTTCCCTTGGAGATACTTAGGTTAGTTTAGTTCAGATTCTTTAAGCCGTAAAGTATCTTATCTAGTTATTCTGATATCTACGAGTATTCTCAAATTTTCTTTTTCTCTAGTATATTTTACCCTACATTACATTCTGAAAGGTTTAGCTAGGTACAGATAATAATTGGAAGGTTTATGCTATTAAAATTACCCTAGCAGAATTTGAGAACAGCAAGAAAGAATCAAATATTTTTCTAGGAATCTACTTTGTCAGTTTCCCCATGTTTTTTTTTGTATTTGTAGCACAAGGGAGAAGGTTCCTTATTCCCAGAATATTCTTCTATAAGTACAGTAAGAGTTTAAGAATTTCAAATTATCAGATACCGTAATGTTGCAACAGTTCTGCATGTTTTTCAGGAGTGTGGATCAGTTTTTCCGAGGTGTCTCCCAATTACTGGATTTCTGTTATGAACCAAAGTCATTAATTCAACTCACAGTAGTACCTCAGGTTACAATTGTTCCCATGAGAAATAAAGGAAAATTACCATGTGCTCCAAATGCCCTTAAATGCACATATACACTCATGTTTAAAGGTTTTGTAATGTAATTATTGTAAAAATTATGGCCCCTAATATAAGAAATAAATAGAAATTAATAATTCACAAGAATAAAAATAATTGACAAATTAACTCTCGCTTTACCTTTGAAAAGAGTCATGTTTTGGGTGAGGGAGACTTAGCAGAGGAGGAGGAGGAATGTATACTGCTAGGAAGAAGAGTTTTCCTCCATGAAAGGTTCTGATAAAATATTGGGAACCCTCTCTCTGAAACTATGTTATAATCTCATTTTGTTTACCAAATACTCTATCCTATGCTTATCATTCTGTTATTTTTGTTTTACACTAAGTGTAAATCACTTAATTTTCAATATTAATCTTACCCGATGATCATGTAGCTGTCAACTCTGTTGCCCGACAGAAATCTACGGTCGGGATACGCCAGCGATCGCTATACAGGTGGGGGTGTACACAACAGCGCCATCTGTGGTCAGGTACTCCAGTACTTCTTGTCAACACCACCTCAATTTTTCCTCTGTCGTGCCGCCGGCAAGACCTACATGGATACGCTGTTGATTCTGGAGTTATTGTTCACGATTTGGTGATGTATTTGCTCTAGAGTTTAGCCTTCGCTATTCAGGAAGCTTTAACATTAGCTTAGCAAGTTTTTGGAATTAATTTGATTTAATTTTGGTGACGAAGAGAGTATGAACTCTCTTTCACTTTTAAATGGCCGACCCTTCCCTTAGACGGAAGTGTTGGTGTTGAAGAGAGTATAGACTCTCTTTCTTTATTTTGCTTAACAAAGTTATAGATTTATTTTATATCTCTCCGCCTTTATAGGCCTCTTCGATTAACTTCCTTTTATTATAAACTTATTAAAATTAATTTTTATGTTTGTTTATATGCGACCTTTCCTAATAGTAGGCGGTCTTTTCTTGGAACCGAAGTTAATTAACATTGAGCCCGTCATATCGTTTTTGCCTGTTAAGATTTTATGCTATTTTATGTTTTTGAAAGAATTTCTTTGATAGTCTCGTACTGTTTTCAAAGTTGAACTAACGTTTTGTTTTGTCTCCGCAGTTGTTGACGTTCAGAACGTTCAACTTGCGCTCTATCGTTACGATAGAGAGAGAGTATTCACGGTTTCACGTTGCAGTAAGAGTAAACCGATTCTAGCGTTTTGTTCATTCTTTCTTAGCTTAAAGGGTTTTAATTCTAATAAAGGAACTTTTTATTTGGGAAATCTTTCAGTTTTTTTCCTTTAACAATAATATGTTTTAACAATATATATAATTGGGCTCATCTCTCAGGTTCTAAGTCAAGAGAGAGAGAGAGAGAGAGAGATAGAGACGGAGGGAGAGAGAGGAGGATAAACGTTTCGTTCAAGCGGGTAACGTTGTTATCGTTTTTGCTCTTCTCCCTAGTCTCTTTAGGGGAAGAAGGTAAACGTTTCTAGAGTTTTATTCTTGTTCCCAGGCTTTATGCGGTGAGAGATTTTAAACGTAGTTTATTTGATCTAGTGTTTAGTCTCTTTTCCAGCCACTGAATTTTTTATCTTTCATTATGTTTTTCTGTTACATTGTAATACTGTTTTCGCAATTACTAACTTTTAATGAAGGATAGAATTTCGTGTTTCAGGTACAAACCACTTAAAGTTTCGAGTTCAGTGAAATAAGTGCAAACAGAAATTCAAAAGTGATAAAGTGATAAGCGCAAAGTGTTACAGTGTTGCGTTCGAGGGTTCGTCTGTTCGTGCCAGTTGTTCGCCTAGTCTGGGACCTCTTACAAGCTCCCAAGCCCAGGGGAGAAGTAACGTCGAAGGACTTATGGGTTCATCAGGCCTTGATCGACGAACAGACGTTTCCCTCCGTGGTTTCGGGTGTACCCACTCACGTAGCCGACGTGATCACCCCACCCACACAAAGACGAGAGAGCCCATTTATTCCTCGTCTGCGGAAGAGGTTTCTCGCAGAAACCATGGACCAAATCTTGCAGCTTTTAAGTGCAAGTCGGTCCCTTCCGCGCAAGTCCAACTCCTAGGTGTAGCCATTAGCACTGGGTCAGTTCGGACTTGCTGCAGTACGACAACTGCACACCTCCCAGAGAGGCAAGGTGGTACCGCAACAGGCAGTAACTCCGTCTGTTGCCGCACCAGCTGTTTTAGACCCTCAGTCTCAACGGACAGTAGCTCCGTTTGTTGTTGTCTTTCATAGACCCTAGTGGTCCATGCTGCAGACTATACAGTCTCAGCTTGCTCCTTCATACAGGAGTATCATGCTGGAAGGTTGACAATGTAGCCTGTTAACCTACAACCCGCCGAGGTTGTGCGCTCAGCAGATACTGCGGCTGCCTGCTCCCACCCTCCACCTGTGAGAGCTCCACCTCCGATGCGCAGTCCACCCTGCCAGACGCATGTTCTTGCTGCGCCTCCTGCTTTCATGCGTGAGTTGCCGCATCGGGAGTTGCCGGGTTCCAGCACTATGAGGCAACCTCCTCAACCCATGAGGCAGGAGCCTCATGCTATGCGGCAACCTCCTCTACCCATGAGGCAGGAGCCTCATGCTATGAGGAGCCTCATGCTATGCGGCATCCTCCTCAACCCATGAGGCAGGAGCCTCATGCTATGCGGCAACCTCCTCTACCCATGAGGCAGGAGCCTCATGCTATGCGGCATCCTCCTCAAACCATGAGGCAGGAGCCTCATGCTATGCGGCATCCTCCTCAACCCATGAGGTAGGAGCCTCATGCTATGAGGAGCCTCATGCTATGCGGCATCCTCCTCAACCCATGAGGCAGGAGCCTCATGCTATGAGGAGCCTCATGCTATACGGCATCCTCCTCAACCCATGAGGCAGGAGCCTCATGCTATGCGGCAACCTCCTCTACCCATGAGGCAGGAGCCTCATGCTTTGCGGCATCCTCCTCAACCCATGAGGCAGGAGCCTCATGCTATGCGGCATCCTCCTCAACCCATGAGGCAGGAGCCTCATGCTATGAGGAGCCTCATGCTATGCGGCATCCTCCTCAAACCATGAGGCAGGAGCCTCATGCTATGCGGCAACCTCCTCAACCCATGAGGCAGGAGCCTCATACTATGCGGCATCCTCCTCAACCCATGCGGCATGAGCCTCATCCCTTGCAGCATGAGCCTCATCCCATGCAGCATGAGCCTCATCCCATGCAGCATGAGCCTCATCCCATGCAGCATGAGCCTCATACCATGCAGCATGAGCCTCATCCCATGCAGCATGAGCCTCATCCCATGCAGCATAAGCCGCATGCCATGCAACTACATACAGCATGCTCTGCATACCTTACAGCATGCTCTGCATACCTTACAGCATGCTCTGCATACCTTACCGCATGCTCCTCAGTCACACATCTTTGGTTGTTGCCAACTCACAAGACTGTCAAGCAGTTTCATAACGTTGCCTTCTGGTCTGCTGCTTTTGCACCAGTGAAACCCTCACTGAGAGAACTTAGCTTTTCTCGGATTTGGTTCCTGTAGATGAGAAAGTACTATTCTCCCTCCTTCTGATATTCCCTTGAGGACTCTGTCATTTGGAGAGGAGCCTTAAGCTGCTTAGCCTCCTATGGACTTTTATTTAAGCATAACATGCTTCCAGGGAGGGTAATGGTTCCGCTTCAGTCGCTAACCCCGTCTGTTGCCACACCTGCTCCCATAGACCTTGAGCTTTGTTGCAAGACATGCAGTCCAAGCTTAGTCCTTGTTAGAGGATTTTTTGTTTACGGAGTCAGTGTGTCACTGGGAAGACGTTCAACAACCAGCAGAAGTGACTTGTTGTGACGCAGTGCGGCAACCTCAGCAACCCGATAAGGAGTTGTCTGTACGACCCAGACAGTCTAGACAGTTTCGGGTTGTCGCTGTACTTCCTCGCTTCCCCATGGTTGACAGTTCACAGACTGTGCAGCAGTACCATGATCTTGTGTCCGGCTCCGTCAGACGACTGGCTTTTAAGAGCTCCCACAAGTCGTCGCTGTCTGGAGATTCTCAGATGGACTATGGATCTGACCAAGGAACTGGGCCTCCTGGTCAATTTTGAGGAGTCCCAGCTCGTCCCATCCCAGACCATTGTCTACCTGGGTATGGAGCTTCAGAGTCGAGCTTTTCGGGCTTTTCCGTCGGCCCCAAGGATCTACCAAGCCCTAGAATGCATCCAGAGCATGCTGAGAAGGAACCGATGCTCAGTCAGGTAGTGGATGAGTCTAACAGGGACACTTTCATCGCTGGCCCTGTTCATCGAGTTAGGGAGACTCCATCTCCGCCCCCTTCAGTATCATCTAGCTGCTCACTGGATAAAGGACATGACGCTAGAGACGGTCTCAGTTCCTGTTTCCGAAGAGAGGAGGTCTACTCTCACGTGGTGAAAGAACAGTTTTCTTCTCAAGGAAGTCTACCTTTGGCTGTTCAGAAACCCGACCGCCGTCTCTTCTCGGACGCATCAGACACGGGCTGGGGTGCGACTTTGGACGGACAGGAATGCTCGGGAACATGGAATCAGGAGCAAAGGACACTTCACATCAATTGCAAGGAGCGGTTGGCGGTTCATCTGGCCTTGATAAACTTCAAGTCCCTCCAGCTTAACAAGGTGGTGGAGGTGGACTCTGACAACACCTCAGCCTTGGCTTACATCTCCAAGCAGGGAGGGACTCATTCGTGGCAGTTGTTCTAGATCGCAAGGGACCTCCTCATCTGGTCAAAAGATCGAAAGCTCACGCTGGTAACGAGGTTCATTCAGGGCGATATGAATGTCATGGCAGATCGCCTCAGCCGGAAGGGTCAGGTCATCCCCACAGAGTGGACCCTTCACAAGAATGTTTGCAGCAGACTTTGGGCCCTGTGGGGTCAGCCAACCATAGATCTGTTCGCTACCTCGATAACCTAGAGGCTCCCATTGTATTGTTCTCCGATTCCAGACCCAGCAGCAGTTCACGTGGATGCTTTTCTGCTGGATTGGTCCCATCTCGACCTGTATGCATTCCCGCCGTTCAAGATTGTCAACAGGGTACTTCAGAAGTTCGCCTCTCGCAAAGGGACACGGCTGACGTTGTTTGGCTCCGCTCTGGCCCGCGAGAGAATGGTTCATAGAGGTACTGCAATGGCTGGTCGACATTCCCAGGACTCTTCCTCTAGGAGTGGACCTTCTACGTCAACCTCACGTAAAGAAGGTACACCCAAACCTCCACGCTCTTCGTCTGACTGCCTTCAGACTTTCGAAAGACTCTCAAGAGCTAGGGGCTTTTCGAAGGAGGCAGCCAGAGCGATTGCCAGAGCAAGGAGGACATCCACTCTCAGAGTCTATCAGTCTAAAGGGGAAGTCTTCCGAAGCTGGTACAAGGCCAATGCAGTTTCCTCAACCAGTACCACTGTAACCCAGATTGCTGACTTCCTGTTACATCTAAGGAACGTAAGATCCCTTTCAGCTCCTACGATCAAGGGTTACAGAAGTATGTTGGCAGCGGTTTTCCGCCACAGAGGCTTGGATCTTTCCACCAACAAAGATCTACAGGACCTCCTTAGGTCTTTTGAGACCTCAAAGGAACGTCGGTTGTCCACTCCAGGCTGGAATCTAGACGTGGTCCTAAGGTTCCTTATGTCATCAAGATTTGAACCTCTCCAATCAGCCTCTTTTAAGGACCTCACATTAAAAACTCTTTTCCTCGTGTGCTTGACAACAGCTAAAAGAGTAAGTGAGATCCACGCCTTCAGCAGGAACATAGTTTTCACATCTGAAACGGCTACATGTTCCTTGCAGCTCGGTTTTTTGCTAAAACGAGCTTCCTTCACGTCCTTGGCCTAAGTCGTTCGAGATCCCAAGCCTGTCCAACTTGGTGGGGAACGAACTGGAGAGAGTACTTTGCCCAGTTAGAGCTCTTAGGTACTTTCTAAAAAGGTCATAACCTTTACGAGGACAATCAGAAGCCTTATGGTGTGCT
>NC_090746.1:81717103-81867103 GCF_036898095.1 Palaemon carinicauda
ACTATTTTCTGGATTAGATTGGGTCCATTAACAGCATGATGATGTTGGTGATTCCTTTTTGGCTACAAAGAAAGTGGTTTCCAGATCCAAGGTCTCTGTGGTCAAAGTGATCAGGAGGGTTTCCATGCAATCAGTCTAGTCAGGCATCCTCTTTTAAGAGCTCTGTACAGTATTCAAACCTTTGCACATTTCGTCTTGCTACATCAAGACTGTCCACTGTATTGTCAAAGACAAGGGTTTTTTTTCCTGGCTCTATAAATTTGCTATATTATAGATTATACAGTATTGCTTTAGTAGTCACAGATTGTCTATTTTAGTTTCTAAGAGACAGCGTAGTAATGGGCTTTATCAAAGTCCAATGGAATGTTTATTTTTATTGGTGCAAATCAAGAAATACATCAGTAATTGGACTAGTTTAGATGGTATTAAATTTCTGCATTTCCATATTTCACATAAAGAGGATGACAGTTCCACTTTTTATGGTTTATAGGTCCATGCTTGATACTGTACTCAAGCATTTAGGATTGGATTTATGATACTGGCATTATTATGGATGTGTTTAGGTCCTTTTATTATTGAGAAACCTCCAGTAGTCAAGGGAATTATATTTTTTATTTAAATGTAACATGTTTTTTAAAAGTTTTAGAATTTTAACTTTAAAAAAATCTTACTATTTAAGGTATCATAGCTAGAACTTTTCTGTTGGCATTAACGTCAGGTAAACTACAACCCATTTCTTTTAAGTTAGGTTTTGTAGATCATCATCATCGTATCTTATTGCCCCATCATTGTATCCACTGCATAGTGGCCTGATTACATTTGTAGAGGTCCAAATCTGTAGAGATTGGCACCTGTTCACACTTGTGAAGTGTGTGGTCCATTGTCTGGGTGGGAGGCCTACATGAGTACTTAGCAGAGGGGCCTGAGACCCTGCTTATCAAGATTGTCTCAAGCCCCTGCAAATCTTACTCTTGCTCAATTAAGAGTAAGCCAATCCTTTCCACAGAGGTTTATTCCATAGGGAAGAGATTTGCATTAGCTCTGGATGGCTTCACCAGGTAAGCTGTGGGCAGTGGTCTGTTTTTCTTTTGTGTTCTAGGCAGTAAGTTGCTGACTCCATGGGGTTGAGGCAAGTGGGGGTTATGAAGCACTTACAGGATTTCAATCTTTCTCTAACCATCCAGTGATCATAGAGCATGTGACTTTCATCATTCTCTTGTTTATATTTTATGGGTTTTTGAATAGATGTTTGGCGAATGTTCAGCTGTGCAATGCTTGCCAATCTATAGAGTACTGGAAGGGTGTTGGTCTTAAGGCACCAGTAATTTTGCGACATGCTGGAGTTCAGTGTCAACTTTATGGGAATGACATGACCTTTCCCAGAATAGTGAGCAATAGAGTAGTTGTGTACCAGAACTTTTTGTCTTGCTGTTTGAGGATTTGTTCCTCAATTGGAATTGGCAAGTTTGCTAAGGAGCTTATTTCTGGTTGACACTTCATTTTCCTCACGTGCTCCTTAAAAGATAATGTTCGGTCTAATGTGATGTTTAAATAGACAGGAAAGCTATCATTCTTCATTTTCTTATCATTCCATGAGATGTTCAACCCCCTTTTTGCCTGGTATTTTTTAAGATGAAAACCACATACCTGTGTTTGGTCTGAGTTGGCATTTAGGAAGTTTTACTTGCAGTATTCATTAAGATCTTTCAAAGCATCTGATAATTTTCTCCTAATGGTAGTAAATGAATCTGGCTGAATGGCCAGACACAGATGATCTGCATATATAAATCTATGGCTAACTGTAAACTGGTTGATCATTAATATATATGTAGATGTAGAAAAGGAAGGGGGCCAACACAGACCCCTGTGAGAGGTTGCTCTTCTGTTTTCATCATCTGCTTTTCCTGCAGTCCATTTCAACAAAAAGTCAGTTACTCAGCAGTGATTGGATGATATTGTTACGGGCCACTGGTTCGAGTCCGGCCTTGCTTAAGGGACTCAAGGGCCATAACAAAACAAATAACAATGGTAGGTCGCCAGTCAGCAATGATACAAGGAATACTGACAAATATATGTATTTACAATAACATTTAAATAAAAATTAATAAAAGAAAGGGGAGCACAACAGCTAATTATTTATATTATAATTTATGCCACGAGGAGCTTCGGATGGAGTTTGGGGGGACCGTGGATGAAACTCCAGCACAGCAATCACGTTCCCTGGAAGGGGGAAATAAATTGAATTATTATCAGCACACTTACTTCTACCGGCTGGGAACACAATGAAGTCGTGTGGTTAAAACTTTTAAGCAAATTAAATGAAAATGCCAAGCTTAGGGATTTAAACGTTACACATGGGAATCAACACTGTCACAGGGTGAATTAATTAAAATTAGGACTAAACGGCACACGTGGTCTGGGTATAGGGAATAGGATACAAGGTTCAGTGGGTAGGATTTCTTTAGAGGATAAGGAAAAATGGGGTGTGATAAGGAAGGGATGGGAGGTTGGGTAAGGATATTGAGAATCTCAAAATCAGATACCTTACCTTTAGTAAAAAGGACTCTGGTTTCCTTCCCTTATGGAAAGATATGTAGACAGAAGTCCTGCCTCCCTGATGTCTTGAGGGTGAAGAGAGCTGGTGTTTCCCTCAAGGAGGTTGAGTGAAGAAGAGGAGATGTTATCCTCATGGAGGTTGAGATAAGACGTAAATCCCCAGTTTTCCCTGGGTAGATCAACCCCACTTGACCCCCAATTGGGGGGGGGGGGGGATTGGCCTGACCGATGTCCTATTGGTCAGGCTTGATCACGTGTCCCTACATCCTTCACAGCTCGCTTCCCTCCTTCTCCTGGGACCTCGATGTTGTCACATGACTCGTAGAAGGTAGCTGAAATTGAGATCTCAGGGGGAGTAGACTGGTATAGGATGGTTGGAGGGGGGTGAGACTCTGGGTAGGGTCCCAAAACTCGTGGCATTTCGACTCATGCTTGCTGGCGGGGTCTTTTGTTATTTGAAAAAGGTGGCGTAATGACCGCCATTACTAACAGCCCCCCATTTTAGCAGAGATTTTGTCCTAAAACAGGACAAGAACTCTGCAAGTAAGGTCTGAAGCCACTAGTCTTAATGATTCCTCCCTCAGTGAGTCTCACCACGATAATGGATAAATATCTAAGCTGCAACTAGGGTCATCATTTTACGTTATTTTGACAGTAAATTAACTTTAAGTGCCACATAGAAATAAGTATGCTGGCTGTGAGGCAGCAACTGAAAAAATTAAAAAATGCAAAATTGAAAATTAAAATGTAAAAGATGGTTAAAGTTAAGTGACCTAGTGCAGTGGTAGGCATAAAATTAAAGAAAATTGGCATATATGCAAAAAAAAGATAAAATAAATACATGAAAATAAATTAAATGCAAATAATGATGCCAAGATGGCTCCTCAAGTTTATCTACCAGGGGAGACATCAAGGCCAATTAATATTTTTTCATACAAACTTGATTTACCTACTGACTATGACTACGCTATAGACATGGCACTGTGCATTGGGCACTAATGCCGGGAGAACACATCTCTCTCATACGAGTTCTTTAAGCGCTTGACCTTCCAGTTGTAGTTCTGGAGGTCTATGCCGCACCTCATGAGCCCTTTATTCCCATTACGTAGCTCAGTCAAGTAGGTTAGATGGTTATGGTCCGTTAGGAATGTCTGTGGGAACACATGGTCAGCGCGATAGGAAGCAAGGTGCTCAAGAGATGAGCCCATGCCTGAGAGTTCTTTCTCTTGAGTTTGGAGTTTTTCTCATGTCTGGAAGAAATTTATGCTGCCATTTAAGTAAACTCCACAGTTGGGAATTCCTGCCTGCACCTGGTGAAGCCAAAAATGAATCACAAGTATGGTCAGAGGTCGTGACTCCTCTGCCATGAAGTGGAAACCCTCATCCCTCTGAAATGTGGCTAGAAAGCCAAACCAATAAAAGAATTGTGTCATCTCTGTAACACTTATGGATGGGATAAGTTGGAGCGAGGCCCTTGGCACTATTTTCTTAGAGTTACCGATGACTTGGCACGGATGGCAAGAGGTTGCGGAAGCCTTAACACCCTTCTGCAAGCCCGGCCGGAAGAAATGGGATTGCAGCAGTTGGGTTGTGCGCTTCACCCCAGAGTGCTCTCCCAGTCCCTCATGGGCCATTCGTAGCACCGACAAGCGGGAATTATGGGGGACAACTACATGCTGACGCAGGGCCTCAGCAGGATCGTGAGAACCTCGGGTGATTCTGAGGAGCACCCCATCCTTCTGCAGGAAGTTTTCCTTTGAGAGAGTAATTCTTTCTGCTTTGTCTGAATCAGCAACTTCCTCGTAGTTTTCCAGTGTCTTGTCCGACAGCTGAAATCTGATGGGCTCTGTTTGGCTCCTGGGGGTCTCTGGAATGATGGGTGCTGCCCCTCGGTCCTCCTCTGAGACCTCTGGCCTGTTGGGAAGCATCATTTCTTTAGCTGGGGAGCTCTCTCGGGTACAAGGCTTAGACTCATTTCTGGAAGGGGGAGACGCCTGGCCCTCCTCTGAGACCTATGGCATGGTGCTGGAAATAGCTCTATCCCCTGTGGTGGGATGCAGCACACCTTCACCAGAATTAACTTCTGGCGTATGAGGCTCAGACTCACTGCTGGAGGAGGAAAACTCTTGGGCCTCCTCACTTAGCCAAGGTATTTCCCCAAGGTTAATGGTACCTAGCCAGTTGTCTTTCCCTGCAGGTCGCGTCCTCAATGCTTTAGCCTCCGGCTTGGCAGCCTTCTTGCATCTGAGGGGCACTCGTACCACCGTCATGGGCTCTTGACCCAAGCGCAAATCGTAGCCCTCATGTCCGATGTCGCTCATTTCCCCTAGTACGCACTTCCTATGGAGCTGGGGTGTGGTTATCTGGAACTCCACTGTAGGGAGTTCTTTGGTGACTCCTTCAAGGCACTGGTTCTCTCTGCAGTTGTCCTGCTGGTCGTTGGCACCATTAGGTTGAGGTAGCGAGTTATTGAGCGGGGCTAATCGAGCGTCTATTTCCCGCTTCTTTAATTCATACGCTCTCGCTCTTTCTCTCGCATACTGCATCCTTTCTTGCTCCGTTCTTCTCCGGGCATTGGCTTCATCCGTGAGTTCCCGCACATACCTTCGCAAGGCCTCCCCCTCATAGCCTTGTCGTTCTGCCAAATCCACAAATGCACTGATCTCAGCAGCAGTCATTTTGCTAACTTCTTGTGGAGACAGCGACAAGAACAAACTCAACAGCACAAGGTACGATGTTGACCGTGCAAGAAATTACACGGAGGGGAAAGACGTTCTAGCCTTACGCAAGAGTCTCATGGAAGAAAGGATGAAGATGGAGCTGGGGAAAATGCACAATGGCTGTAAAAATGCGTCTCAAGAAAGAACTATCACCGAGTAGCAAGCCTTGCAAGTAATTGAACAGGAGCCTAACTCGAAAACCAGGGTCACGACAATGGGTGAGCTTAGGCTGTCCGGTTGTAATGCGTCCAAACAAGTAATGATATAATTGACAACTGTGCTACACAATACAAATTGGAATCACAACTATAGGTGACCCTCTATGCTAGAGAAAATAAACTGGAATCACAACTATATAGTAGGTGACTCTCTAGGCTAGTCAGGGAAAAACTGAGATCACAACTATGGGTGACACTACGCTGGACGAAATAAAATGGAATCACAACTATACAATAGGTGACCCTCTAGGCTAGTCAGGAAAAAAAATGAGATCACAACTATGGGTGAATCTCTATGCTAGTCTTAAAAAAAATGGAATCACAACAATGGATGAACCTCTATGCTAGTCTTTTGATAAAATGGAATCACAACAATGGGTGAATCTCTATGCTAGTCATAAAAAAAATGGAATCACAACAATGAATGACCCTCTATGCTAGTCATAAATAAATGGAATCACAACAATGAATGACCCTCTGTGCTAGTCTTAAGGAAAAATAAAAATGGAATCTCCACGATGTGTGACCCTCCTATGCTAGTCTTAAGGAAAAAAATGGAATCTCCACGATGTGTGACCCTCCTGTGCCAGTCATAAGGAAAAAAATGGAATCTCCACGATGTGTGACCCTCCTATGCTAGACTTAAGGAAAAAAAAATGGAATCTCCACGATGTGTGACCCTCCTATGCCAGTCATAAGGAAAAAAATGGAATCTCCACGATGTGTGACCCTCCTATGCTAGACTTAAGGAGAAAAATGGAATCTCCACGATGTGTGACCCTCCTATGCTAGACTTAAGGAAAAAAATGGAATCTCCACGATGTGTGACCCTTCTATGCTAGTCTTAAGGAAAAAAAATGGAATCTCCACGATGTGTGACCCTCCTATGCTAGTCTTAAGGAAAAAAAAAAAATGGAATCTCCACGATGTGTGACCCTCCTATGCTAGTCTTAAGGAAAAAAAATGGAATCTCCACGATGTGTGACCCTCCTATGCTAGTTTTAAGGAAAAAATGGAATCTCCACGATGTGTGACCCTCCCATGCTAGTCTTAAGGAAAAAATGGAATCTCCACAATGTGTGACCCTCCTATGCTAGTCTTAAGGGAAACAAAATGGAATCTCCACGATGTGTGACCCTCCTATGCTAGTCTTAAGGGAAAAAAATGGAGTCTCCACGATGTGTGACCCTCCTATGCTAGTCTTAAGGAAAAAAAATGGAATCTCCACGATGTGTGACCCTCCTATGCTAGTCTCAAGGAAAAAAAATAGATTTGTAAAAATGTGTGGGTGCGTTCTTGCAACACCACCACTTGCAACTCTGTGACCTTAAAGCAAAGTTTGTATTTATACTTATAGTATGACAAATTAAATAAACAAACAATGTCACGAAGATTGCTTAATGCTTCGTTAAGAACATCAACCCCTTTACATACTTTCCCTTTAATAAAAACAAAATGAGTTTAAAAAATTACACCTCCAAATATTTCATCTAAATGATCTTATACCCTGACTGAAAAAATTAAATTGAATGTGATATCATAAATCCTTTATCTTTAGGTTAACAATATTACACAATCTTACGAAAATTATCCCTTTCAAAAATGTACATAAAAATAATACCCCACGAAAGTAACAAAATGAAATTGCATACCCTTACTGTGAAAAGGAAAAATTGGAATAAAGAATGCCACGTGTGCTTACGGTTACCAACACAGGAAATTAACACGTGTTTTAGTCTACCACGGTTTTTTCCTAAAATTTCGTAAATTTCAATTCACTTAGTTTTACCACGAAATTAAACAATCACTCACTGCACAATATATATGAATGAAAAATTTATCCCTATCAATAATGTACATGAAAATAATATCCCACGAAAGTAATAAAATGAAATTACAAACCCTTACTATCAAAAGAAAAAAAATCGAAATAAGGAACGCCACGTGGTCTTACCGTTGCTGTACAGAATTATGCCTCACGGCCGTAAAACGTTTACGTGAATCGTAAGCCAAAAGTTCCGATATGAGACTAGCCCTAAAGATAAATGATAAAATATTCCATGCACAAAATTAGATGATTGATGTGCGTGAATCACTTACCAATGTACAATAATTTGACTAAAATCTCGGGTCTGCATAGAATTGGTAAACAATTGACAAAGATAATAATAACAGACTATTAAACCTTGGCTTCGTTCGGAAACACGGCGATGGGCTGAGTTATTTCAGGTTGGCCATGTTTTGAAATGAACACTGCTCAGCCTGCCACGGTTTTTGTCCTAAAATTTCCTAAGTTTCACTTCACTTATTTTCTTTTTTAACCACAAAATAACACAATAAGACATTCACCTAATGCAAAATATATTTAATAAATGGGGAATTTTAACACTGTGATAATAAACACTCAGAGAAAAAAAAAACAGAACACAACTTCTCACGCGGTTGGCTATCCCGCTAAACAATAGGACTAAAATCTACCACGTGGTTTTCAAAACAAATGGGTTCGCGGTGCGAACACACGCACTAATAAACACAAAACTTTAAAAATGGGAATAGAATGCTTTTGCTGTTTTCTTCCACGGTTCCAACTCCAGTGATAATATAATTTACTTGAAATGAAATTGAGGTTCGTCAAGTCGCTAAAGACAGAAAAAGGGGGGAATTTGACTTTGATAAAATTAATTTGAAATTACTGTCTTAGCGAATCCTGGCATTTGGTCGCCAATATGTTACGGGCCACTGGTTCGAGTCCGGCCTTGCTTAAGGGACTCAAGGGCCATAACAAAACAAATAACAATGGTAGGTCGCCAGTCAGCAATGATACAAGGAATACTGACAAATATATGTATTTACAATAACATTTAAATAAAAATTAATAAAAGAAAGGGGGAGCACAACAGCTAATTACTTATATTATAATTTATGCCACGAGGAGCTTCGGATGGAGTTTGGGGGGACCGTGGATGAAACTCCAGCACAGCAATCACGTTCCCTGGAAGGGGGAAATAAATTGAATTATTATCAGCACACTTACTTCTACCGGCTGGGAACACGATGAAGTCGTGTGGTTAAAACTTTTAAGCAAATTAAATGAAAATGCCAAGCTTAGGGATTTAAACGTTACACATGGGAATCAACACTGTCACAGGGTGAATTGATTAAAATTAGGACTAAACGGCACACGTGGTCTGGGTATAGGGAATAGGATACAAGGTTCAGTGGGTAGGATTTCTTTAGAGGATAAGGAAAAATGGGGTGTGATAAGGAAGGGATGGGAGGTTGGGTAAGGATATTGAGAATCTCAAAATCAGATACCTTACCTTTAGTAAAAAGGACTCTGGTTTCCTTCCCTTATGGAAAGATATGTAGACAGAGGTCCTGCCTCCCTGATGTCTTGAGGGTGAAGAGAGCTGGTGTTTCCCTCAAGGAGGTTGAGTGAAGAAGAGGAGATGTTATCCTCATGGAGGTTGAGATAAGACGTAAATCCCAGTTTTCCCTGGGTAGATCAACCCCACTTGACCCCCAATTGGGGGGGAGGGTAGGGGGGATTGGCCTGACCGCTGTCCTATTGGTCAGGCTTGATCACGTGTCCCCACATCCTTCACAGCTCGCTTCCCTCCTTCTCCTGGGACCTCGATGTTGTCACGTGACTCGTAGAAGGTAGCTGAAATTGAGATCTCGGGGGGAGTAGACTGGTATAGGATGGTTGGAGGGGGGTGAGACTCTGGGTAGGGTCCCAAAACTCGTGGCATTTCGACTCATGCTTGCTGGCGGGGTCTTTTGTTATTTGAAAAAGGTGGCGTAATGACCGCCATTACTAACAATATGCACAATGCTTGAGTTGCGAATAACTCTGCCAAGTTTCAAAAGAAGCAACCTGTTGTTCACAGTGTCATAGGTAGTTATTAGATGAACATATACTTCCCAGTAATTTTACCAACCTCATAGCCATCCTCAATATACTGTACTGAGGCTAAGTACCTGGGAGCAGCAGGATCTTCCTGGTCTGGTGTCAGTTGTAGAACATCGGGTGTTCTTATCAATTTTACCTGCTTTTAGAGTTAAGAATGATTTTAAGACAAGGTTTACCAAATTTGTTTTTCAAATTTCATTTTTGGAAAAGGAAGTTTGATTTCATCAGAGATTAGATCTCTTTGTCCGGTGATGACTACTAAGTATCATTTGACCAAAGCTGTAGACATTAGAGGTAATGTTCCTAATTTTTTTTTTTTTTTTGTGGCTTGCGGTTTTCAAATTGTTCTTTGACCAAACTTCTACATCTTTTCTGGTTAAAAGACTGGTTACAGAGGCTCATAGGGAGTGGCAACCAAATCAGATGAGACAGTATTAAAGATGCTCTCTGATTTTTTTTGTAGAAATCTTCCTTTGGAAAGAATCCTAGCTGAAACTTAGATGTGTAAAAAATTGTTTTTTGGTAAACTAAACCTGAAAGCATCTTGGTACACATACTAAGAGTGCGAGGCTTTAGGTGCCACATTAATTATTAGGTATGTGGTTTAATGAAAGTTTGGTTTTCTTTCCATTTGTTAATAGGTGATTTAAATTAGTCCCAAAATTTCTTATTTTGAAATACAAGTGTTGGGTGAATTACTGTATATAGATAAGTCATAGGTAATGAAGAGATATTTATGAAAATTTAGAACATCAACCTTTAACTTTGATGTAACAGTGTACTGAGGCACTGTACTCAAGCGGTGTCTGGTATATAAAAGAATATTATTGTTAGACTAAACTTTTGTATCCCTTTCCTTCTTGACTCACCTCCATCAGTGTGTGAGAGTCAGCAATATGAACATCAGGGTAGGTTCATGGAAATAAATAGAATTTTGATGATAAAATTGATTTCGATATTCCCTTGGTGTTTTATGCATGCCCACCTGTCTCCCCAGTGACTAATGATGTCAAGAGGATAGGATATTAGTTTCAACTTCGAAGACTGAAGACAAAAAATGCGGCTAGCGACATCTTAGGTTACCATTAGTCCCCGGATGTAGCCTGGGTGGGGTAGAGGAATGGCTTCTTGAAGGAAAGAGCAGGAATTTTTTTTGGGGGGGGGTAATATCGATGTAAGTCAAGCTTAGAGAATAAAGCAAATTGTACATGGGATGAGTAGAGAAGTAATAAATTTTATTATTAAAATTCCATTAATGTGTGTTAAGTAAGCTGGAGTTATTTTTTATTGATTTTGTAAATATTTTAAAATTGATAGTAATAATATGAATCATTGCAGGTTTACTTCATGCTCATCAATCTTCTCTCGACGGTGCCAGTCCTTCTGGCTTCCATGATTTATTTTTCTGACTTTTACGAATATTGTACCGAAGACGAACCACAAGATTTACCTCTTTGGCAGGTAAGGAAAGGTTTTATATCATTACATACATACTTCATAGTAATTTATATTCATACATTGATTTTCATTTTATTTTTGGTTTAATGTGCTGTGTGTGGTCTTCAAGGATTTTCCTGTGAAGGACTAGAACATGGAATCCAATGCTACATAAAACCTCAAAGAAATATTGTCTCCCCTGCACTATGGCCAGTATTTCAACATACAAAGGATGGACTTAGTGTGTAATTGGGAGACCCATGAGTTCAGGTTCTATTGAACCGTCATTGCACCTTCAATGCCGATATTCATCTATCAGCTGATAATACATCGCCAAGAACCCATACTAATACTGGAGACAATACTACCTGTACACTTTGTTCAAGCCCAGCCATTATCTTTCTATTTGTTCTGTAATTGTAAACTGCTATTTCCGAGCTCCATTAATTGCACAGAAGATTAAATTTTGCAAAGATTTAACAGCAGAAGAATTTATATTGATTAAAGAGGCTATCAAATATGTACTGGGTAGCTAATTTCCAGAACCCTTAATGAAAGAAACCATATTAACACTAGACTCAACTTTGGGAGGTAGTTAGGTCATGTTTGGCAACAGGCCGGGTAAGACCAGAATTACCACTATTAATAAACATTACCTTAGGATGATTTATTTAGCCCTGAATCTTTTAACCCTCCTAAATTTTTACCACATGGGCAACCCTGATACCTCCTTTTGTCCTGCCGTTGGTAACACTGACGGCTGGAACAAGTCTAAACTATTCTTTCTTCAGTGTGCTTCGAGCGACGGTGAAATAGCAATCGTCGCTCCGTTTTTAATTTCTCCTACCCAGGAGAGAATTTTCAACAGATTTTTACCATAGCTTCCTCAACCATGTGTGTGTTTGGGGTGTGTTTTATACAGATTCTGGTTGCGTAACCCATCGACTTTGGAGTTTTCAAGAATTACCAATGCATTCCCTTCCTTTCTGTCAGAAGACACCTGCAAGTTTCGTACGAGTTACAAGGAATGTTATGGAAACGTTCCAATACCGAGGTAAGGATTTTAATTTTTCTTCCCTTGGCAAATTGTGTTGCTCTTAGCCAAAAATTAATGGCGGTGTAGTTCAGTAATCATAAGTCTTTGCAGCAGGAAGGGTTTTTGAAGGTAAATTAAAGGCCACGGTTAACCCCTTCATTATGAGACCGCGGATCCGCTACTCAAGCTATATACGAGATTATTCACCATCTGATAAACTTGCTTTCGTACTCTATAATAACCTATATTTCTATGTTTATGTTGTACCGCTGATTGCAGAATAATTTTTTCAAAATTTTGCTTTATTTTCTATTGTATTTCCCCTAAACAACTGAAATATTTTTTCAATTCATTGTGAAGTAATTATAGAAAAATTTGTCAAACTTTTTATATAATTTTCTCTAAATGGTAAAACCCTCTGATTTCATGTTCCAAAAAAAAACTATTCAACGAAGTAAATGTTATTCCGTAACAATTCCATGATAAATAGCCGTCGCTAGATAAAGAACTACTCGTCAGTAATAATGGACTTTACGTTGTACAAAAATGTAATGAAAAGGGATTTTGACGAAGGAAAAATCTATTTCTGGGCGAGGAACCTGTGTCGCCCAGTGAAATACTCCTCTAGCACCATTTCTAAGGCATAGTTATTGCTGAATATACCAGAGAAAAAAGAGATGCATGGAATGCCATGAATAAACCTAGCTCGCTCACTCTTCGAGTGTCGGTATAGAAAACTGGGGCGTGATTGAACCACGACCATAGATCCCTCCCCAATTAAACCTCTCCTTCATCAACATCCCCCCTCTCTACCCCTACATCTCCCCACCCCCCATCCTCATTCCTCCCAGCACCCGAAGCTTGGACCAACCAGGGTGAGGGAAAAAGGGAAAGGGTGGGTTCACTGGGCGACACAGGTTCCTCGCCCAGAAATAGATTTTTCCTTCGTCAAAATCCCTTTTCTGGGCTCGACCTGTGTCACTCCGTGAAATCATAACAGAGAAATGGTACAAGCTTGGGAAGAGTTAAGCACAAGGGACTGAAACTAAAAATATATAATGGAAAAAGAGAGTTTATTAGTACAAAAATATTTACAAATATAAAACATAAGATATACAAAACAGACGGATAAACTGGGTAAACTCTCAAAATGAAAATTCCATTACAACAAATAAAAATACAACAAACACGGTAGGGGAGTAGGCAAGGCAGGCTAAATACGCTACTTATAAGGAGACAAGATCAAAAAATATCAGGGGGAAAGAAAAAGGGACCTATTTACAATGGTTCGTCTCTATCCGGAGGAATTATACTCCCAGCCGCCACTGTCGCAAATTTAAGGGCCTCCAAGTATTTTAAATAGTGACGCTTAAAGATTGTAGGAGATTTCCATCTGGTGTACCTTTTCAAATCTTCAAAATTCATGTTATGGAAATAATTAACTGAGGTTGCCACAGCTCGGACATCATGGGCATGAGGAACCGAGAGAGGATTGGCTTGTTTAATAAAATAAAGCATTTGTTGCCGAATTCCCCTTAGGGAAAGAGTTCCGCCACGTTCCCGAATAAACAAAGAGCCTGAAGATGTAGAAGAAGTTCTACGCAAATAACCTTTTGAGAGTGTAGACAGGACACAGGGAAGGATCCTGAGGAAGTGGAACAATTTTCCACAGGGTCCATCTAGACTGGGGATCTTCATTTTTAGCTAAGAACCGTCTATCTGGCGATAGTAAGACCTCCCCGGACGGAAGAAATTCAATGTGACCCGGATCTCTGGATAAGGCTGATAGCTCAACAAAAATAACGTTTTCCTAACGATCGTTATGTAAGAGCAAGAATCATTATCAGTATCAGAAGCCAGCTTAAGGACATCATTGAGGAACCAAGAAACCGCAGCAGGTCGAGTTGCTGGTTTCAACCTAGCACAAGCTTTGGGAATGGATGCAAAGTACGAATCCGAAAAGTCAATATTGAACACGGATTGAAAAATTCTCTACAAGGCAGACTTAATCGTGGTAATGGTCCTTGCAGCTAAACCCCCTTCAAACAATGTTCGAAAAAAGGTAACTGCTAGATTGGGAGTCATCGTTCTAACATCCGAATCCCTCAGAAACTTGGCCAACTTCCTAACAGCAGAATCATACTGCTGAAGACTAGAATCCCTCTTATCCGACTCCAGGAACAAAGTGTTGATAGGATCGATAGCAGCATCTTTCTGAGCAGCAAATTTCATGAAGTCCACAAAGTTAGGGCACTCAGAATTCATGAGGAAGCTGACACATTGCGAGTTGGTACTATTTGAGACAGCAACGGGTTGGGAAGCCGTCGAGGCTGGAGGCCCCAGCTCCGCTAGGAGAGGAAACCAATTGCTCTTCGGCCAGTTGGGGGCCACGAGGGCTACTTGACCATGGAAAGACCTAAGCCTGTCCAGAACTCTCATCAACATGTTGACCGGAGTTAAAAGGTAGATCCTTTGCCAGGTGTTCCAGTCGAGAGACATGGCGTCCATGGCATAAGCCTGAGGGTCCAGGTTGGGGGCTACGTAACACCGCAGTTTGTGGTTGGTCTTCGTGGCGAAGAGGTCCACCTGGAGACCTGGAACCTGCTGGCAAATCCAACGGAATGATTGGAGGTCCAAAGACCATTCCGATTCCAAGGGAGTCGCCCGAGAAAGGGCATCGGCTACGACATTTCTGACGCCTTCTAGGTGAACCGCTAACAGATGCCAATGGTTTTTTGCCGCCAAGGAAAAGATGGCTGGCAATCATCACATGATTGATGTGACCGGATTTGGAGCCTCCCCTGTTGAGGCAATGAACCACCACTGCGCTGTCCAGAACCAACCTGATGTGCTGGTTCCTCGACGGGGAGAGCTTCTTCAGGGTCAGGAAGACAGCCATGGCTTCCAGGATATTGATATGCATTTGACGGAAGGTCGCTGATCACAAGCCCTGTACCTCCTTGAACGGGGAGTAACCCCCCCACTCAGTGAGGGAGGCGTCTGTATGGACAATCAACGCCGGGGGAGGGTACTGAAGGTTCCCTTTGGGAGTCGGAGTTGCTAACTATGCCTTTTCCCTCCGCTTATGTCATTCTGAGGTGTGGTTTGGCATTTGTTAGTGCTTCTCTGTTTAGTGCCTTTGAGGATTTAGTAACAGGGTTATCCTGGAGACGATTCAGACCCTAACTGTTGATGCACTCCCTCTTCTTGGCCGTTGAGCGCTTGAAGGCCTCCTTCTTGGAATGGGGCCTTGATGAGTCAGACGATAGGTAGTTTACAGTCGATGTTGGTGACTTGAGTCACGGGTTGGGTTCCCTTTTATCTACTAACACACAATAAATGCTCAATCCAGGTATTCATTCCTCTGAAATGAGGTATCTTTTTTCTCTTGGCAACTGCTCCTTACCATATGATGTCAAGATAGCCTGTGCTGACAACTTTGGGTTTTAGCCCAACTTTCGTTGTGTGGCGAATTGTTGCCTGCCAACTCCTGATGTCACTTGGTGACAGCTCCTCCGCGGGTTAGGTGGCAGATGTTCTCGGTCAGTGTTGGCAACCTTGGCTGTCATACGACATAACTCAAGGTTGCTTAACACTGTGAGGTTCGATCAGTCTAGGAGCTTGCTTCATGCACATGAGTCGCTTTCTACCTGTCCCCTCTCTTTCTGACAAAGTGCCTTCTCCAAAGCAATAGGTAGTCTGCCATTCGGTGTTTCCTACCCTGGTCTGAATGAAGTTCCCCCCTTCACCTAAAACTGTTCTAGCGAGAAGGTTATTACCTCTTTGGTGGGCTGAGTCGCAAACTATGCCTTTCCCTCATGTCATTTTCAGGAATGTTTTGGCATTTGTTGGTGTTTCTGGGCAACACCTTTTAGGATTCAGTTACAAGGCTGTCCTGGTGACTGTTCTCTACATCTGTTTGTGTGCTCCCTCCATTTTGGCCGTCGGGCAAAAGGAGGTAAGTGGGGATTCCCCCGTCAAGATGTTTAGACTTCCTTTATTTAATTTCCTTTCTCGGTTAGGGCCTTTGCTGTGACGAAGAACTTCTTTTGATGCAAGACTTGAGATTGGCTCTTAACTGTTTGTCTTTGGTCTTCTGCAGTTCTACGAAGAAGATTTTCATTTTTCCCTATGAGCCGAACTTCCTTTTGGAGTCTCTTTCAATTTTTTCGCCCTCTTCATGCAATATTTTGTTTGGCTTTAGTACCCTTGACTAATATTTTTTTTTTTTTTTCTTATGCTGCCCGCCTCTGGATCTCATTCTTGTGAGAGGAAGAGGTAGGACTCTAGGTCTAGTTACTTTACAGCTAACTTGGTAATCCTGCACTCAACTAGCAGTGAGATGTTTATTCAAGGTTCTGTTTGGCAACAACTATCTGTATTATTTTGGAATCCATGCAACAGTCATTACCAATATAGGTAAAATTGAAATGGTATAATTGAAATGAAGTCAAATTCTGTGAAATCACATTACGGTATTTAATACAGGAAAACATATTTTCTGTTCAAAATGTTTTACCCTAAATCTAGTAATTCCTGCTTCGCCGTGTGCTCACTTCGCTCGCAAAAAAATCAAAACATCAATCTCCTTATG
Source organism: Palaemon carinicauda (assembly GCF_036898095.1). NCBI lineage: Eukaryota > Metazoa > Arthropoda > Malacostraca > Decapoda > Palaemonidae > Palaemon > Palaemon carinicauda. Next base: position 81,733,578 of record NC_090746.1, read on the forward strand.
TACTGGCAAGTGGTAATGTTGAGCTGCGCACACTAACATCAATGATTGATTATTTCTTTAGATGATTATTCCCAGTATATATTTTTTTAGAATAACTAAAGCGAAGCAACCGCACGGCGAAGCAAGAACTTGCTTTGCCGTGCGCCTGCGTCGCTTGCGAAAAAAGAAAAATATCAGTCTCAGGTATGTACTGGCAAGTGGTTGCTGAGCGCAGGCAACCCCCCCCCCCCATTTGTTCTTATTTCATGGTAATTATTCGACAGATTTTTCTAAATATAAAAATCAGACCCTAAAATTCAGTAAAAACAAATCAATGACTTCATGATCGGGCCGTTGAAGGCGTTTCTATTCTAGTATAAAAGTTATCCAAACCTTGCACTTCAGGAAAGCACCAGTAAATGTATTATAATTCAATAAAAAAAATGAAAGGCAAAGCCCTTGAGCCTCCCCCTCTTGAGAATTATATTTCATTTGTTTTGATTGAACTATCCAATGAGTTAATTACTGTTCAGAATGCAGGTCTGAACAAAGTTAAACAACTTTGATGCAATTTTTCGTATTTCAGTTAACAATAAATGTAAAACTTTACAAAACATGCATTGAAGATTTTGTCAACTTCATTTTCTTTTCCTCCAATCTCTTCAGATTTTTATGGATGCCTTATATTAAATCTTATAACTTTTCTATTTTACACTCAAACTTTTCATAATTGTCATACAACAATTAAGGATTTTGACTGTGGTCTCTTAAGCCATTTCACTATTCTTAATGTCTTCAGCATCGTTAGGAAGTTGCAAAAACAGATTTTGGATGCTTACAAGGAAGCAATGTGTGAGTAGTTATTAGAATTTAGCTTTAAACAAACAAACAAACAAAAGTGAAGTGGCGTCAGTAGTAGTGTCCTAATTTATCATTCCAACATGCATCCAAACTATAGTCCATTTCTTTTAGTGATGCATATTTGCACCGACTCGCGGCGGTGCCCTTTTAGCTCGGAAAAGTTTCCTGATCGCTGATTGGTTAGAATTATCTTGTCCAACCAATCAGCGATCCGGAAACTTTTCCGAGCTAAAAGGGTACCGCTGCGAGTCGGTGCAAATATGCATCGCTAAAAGAAATGAACTATAGCTGCCTTAGACGTGAATGTTTGAACATAGCTTGAAGCAGCATTTCGTGTTATAGGTGTTTAAATTGTATTGTCATTGTTCAGACATTGAAGTAAGTGAATTATTTGTATTACAGTACACTGCAGACGTGATAGATGCAATCACTATATACAGTACTGTACATATTAGAGGTTTTGCATTGGTTTTCCTTTTGTATTCTCTGATGATTAAAATCATTTCGAAGCAGTTCAACTAAATGGCCTTATTTTCAGTTTCCTAGGGCTTCCAAAACATTTGTTCTTAAGGTTAGCAGAGAAAATTGATATGAGGTATTATGTGATGGAAAAAATACAAGAGAACATGAAAAGCCAAAAGTTATTGCATTTGATGGCTAAAGAGATGATGCATAAACTTTTAACACTACTGTATGTATTGTGACAAGAAAAGTCAATTGTAGATGGTACCCTCTATTGGGTTTCTTCTCCAATTGACAGTTGCAAGGTAAAAGTTAGTGAATAAGAGTAATTCAAATACCTTCCATTCAGTCATAGGAACTGAATAATATGACCAGCCCAATGAGAGTTAAGATGGTTAAGTCAGTGGCTGGTTAAAATGCATTTTGTCGAGGACTCATTATTATTATTGAACAATTAGCCTATCCGACTTGATACTGCAAATCTAGATTTCCCCATGACTACCATCACTGTAATTCATGTGTTGCAATATAGATATTGCTGAAAGATTTTTTTCAGCACCCCCTCATCCTTAGCTGAATTTACATTTTAGCCTTTTAAAGTTACCTCTATTCCTGCTTCATTTCTTTAATCCTGCTTTCTAGCCTTTCCAACTTTTTATAATGCTCCTCGGTGCTGAATGACACCTTCAATTTCAATTCTGTACCATATGGCCAAAATTACATTATTCTAATCCCTAGTACCAGCAGCAGGTCTTATGGCTTAAATCACTTATTATTTTGTCTGTCTGTTGTAAACATTGGTTGATATGCTTTAGAATTTTTAGAAAGGATTTTGTTAATGGAATTCTCTTGTTTTTTCTCCTAGGGATATCCCTTGGCAGTGTTGTGGTATAGCTTCCTTCTGTTGGCAATGCAAGTCCATATCTTCACACTAATATTTGCATGGAAATTGATAATTGCTTGGAAGAACAGCATGACCTCCAAGAAAGCACAGTAATATATAGATACAAGTTATATTTTTCAAGAGCATTGTCAAAAAAGTGGTGAAGAACTAGTTAACAGCAGTGTTAAAACTTTTGTACCGTACTTTGTCAAATTTAAATTGAATGTTAGCGTAAGTGGAATAATTTCACACAGTAAATTTAGAGTTAATATATATGTAGAGATCCTATAAATTTTAGTGCACATTTTATAAAATCTAGCTGTGCTTAATTTTTTATCAGCTTCTGTGAATGTGCAAATTGCTATTAAAATCACTATCCTGCCAATGTTACTTTTGACTTTGAGGACACAATTACCTAAAGAAACGTTCTGCAAAGTTTGCTTATTTGATCTTACAGATTTATGAATCATCCTATAGTTCTTTGAAGAACCAGTGGATCCTAGTTCTCATTATTGAGAATGAATAGTGCTTCTAATATTTAACAATATTTTTTATAGACAGTTAACTTGTGACACTTATTGTCGTACTGTAGGAATCTTGTACAACACATCATCCTCCAAGATTTTAAATTCTATTTGGTACAGTGATAAGGATTTTTGTAAGGAGTAAATTAGTCTATGGTGATAATGTATTTTTATAAAATGTTTTATTATTGTATTTGTTCATATAAGAAGAATTAATGTTACGTGCATGAATATTGGTGCAAAATGTTTTATATGTTTTATGGCCAAGAATGTGCCTTTTTGTGATCGGGTTAAAATTATCGTATGATTGATGCCAAGTACCGTGTTAAAATGGCACTTCTTTATATTATCCTTCATGAAAGGAAGTAAGTTTCCAAATTTTTCTTGATTGCAAAATTATTACTAATAAATCAGAACTTTAATGTAGAAACAGACCAACATACAAAATTATTTGTATATGTGAAAAGGGTTCATCTTTGCTTTTTCCCTTCTCTTTGTTGATACAGGTGGTTGTATCCCACCAAATAAACAAATACTGTATCTATCTATCTTGAATTTACTTCTTATTCCTCTACTTTGAATATGAAACGGTCAACAATTTTGTTGCCTCCCTTAACCAAGGGAGTGCTTTGCTCTTATTGACATATATTTACAAGTAATCATCCGGCACACTGGAAGTTACGGATAAATCTTAAAAGATGTTAAATTTTCTTTCTCGTCTTGGAATCTCGCTAGCAGTGTCTTTGATTACAAGGGTATTAAGTACTTAAGTTATCTTGAATTACAAGCTATCTACTCTTATCAATACATAAAATTCGATAGTGGTTATAGCAACTGTGATTTGGACAACTGACTTCTTTGTCAGTTATATGAAATTTAATCGGTATGTTATTGATACAGTGATTCCTTGATAATTCCTGCATTTAGCAATGTTGAACATTACCGACTGCCATCACTTCCTTTGACTTTGATAAAATAAGAGCTTGGTTTTTCTGGCTACCTACCTGAATATGGCAATTATCTGGTCAAAATCCTTTTTTCCCTTTCAATGTGAAAGTTAAGAAGTTCTTGCTTTTATTCTTACTCTTTTGTGTATTTCCCCTTGATTTGTATTGCCATTGTTTGGAACAGTAGTCAATGGATGCTTACAATATGATATTAAATAAAAATCCAATATCTAGTTTTTTATCCAGTAGTCCCATTGGATATATTCACACTTTATTTTTTGTTTGGACAGCACTGCAATACAGTATAGAGTATGTATTTTATAATTGGTAATGTAACATTTGGATTAATACATTATAACTGTTCAAGTTTAATGCATTTTAATTTAATGTATACTGTACTGCTACAATTAAGTTACTTTTACGTAGAATTACCTTGGCCATAAATCAATTTGATTTATTGAGTGGGTGATATTAGTGTGGGGAAAACATTTTATAAAAGAACAACTTTAATATCATTCTGTACACTTTTGACATACTTCATTTCTTTAATGTACAGTACTTACTTTATTAGTGCTCATTACTAGTTCATAGCTTTATATCAAGTTTTCAATATGAATATTCTGGCATAGGTCTTTTTTTATTCTGGACCTATACATTTTATATTAATTTTATCCTTTCCCTTTCCAAGTAATCTTAACATTAAGAGAAAAAAAAATTCTTTACAAACTTTTTAATCGTATGTAAATCTTTTGGTGAACATTGAGTAAATATACGTACATCCTTTTTCATGTAGTAAATATGTGTACCTTATTGGTTCATTACTAATGTAATTAACAACTTTGCATGGCAGTTAGACTGGAAAACTTGTTATTGTAATTTTCTAAGTCTCTTTAAGAAAAAATAATGTAGATTTGACGGGAAATTCAATGTATATCAAAATGCCATCAGCAGTGCATTTAATATGTTTAGTTTATACTAATTATTTTCTGTGAGAAATATGAAGCACGTTGATGGATAATTTGTAAATTAATTTTACTCGGTATAATATTCTCATATCCATTGTGAAGTATTAAAACCTGATTTTTACAAGTTCCTTAGGTATGTTGACAGTTTAGGAGAAATTGAATGGGAAATAGTCAGATCTCAAATGAGTCCATATTGTGTTCAATATTTTTAAGTTCCTTTAATGCAGATGGCAGCATAGAAACTTAAGAGCTAAAGAAAAATGTTGAATTATTAAATGGTTATGTTTGACAAGATTTTTTGCTCAGGTGATATACATGAAACCGGTGTTTATGAAGGGAATTAATTGTACAGTAATTGCCACTTGAATGCTCTCTACCTTGAAAAACAGTAAATGGAACAAGATTTAAAATGAACCATAGTGTTATTGTTACGCCTCTGCATTTGCCTCATATACTTGTATTGTGGCCAAGCTGCAGTTTTCCATATTTTCTTTCCTTTTTTATTTCATGTATGTTAATGGCAGACTTGTTGAAATAAAATTTGTAATATAAAATTGTTTTTCTTTAAATGTAGGTAGATACTGTTTACTTTGTTCATAATTTTGTTCCAACCTTTGTGTAGGTAGTTTGTTTTCAGCGCAGAAACTTGATGGCTGTTGAATCGTTTAACGAACCGTTAAGCCAACAAGTGTGAGCGAGGGCGTAGAGGCTTGTCCCATTACCTTTAAGTCTCTTCACATGTTTTCAGCTGCATCGAGTAAGGATGTACTGATGCACCCTCAAGAGTCCTTTTCATTTTCTTTTTCTTTCAGGAAGTGAGTACTTGCTGATGACTTATTCTGAAGCAAGACACTTGTGGGCGGCTGGACTTTACATCCAGTGCTTTTTGTTTAACTTGTAAATCCACTCTCTCTCTGTGCTCTTGCTAGGGGCATGATTGTTCTCAATCATACCTGTGTGTCAATTGTAGACGGTGGTCTCCTTGTGGTAGCAGACTTATGCTTTGAAGCAGAGGAAGAGACCTTTGGTTCTTTATTCCATTCATTGGGTACATCTGCTTTTGCTGCCCCTGCTCTTACTCCCTTGGCTCATTCCCTGGGGAGTGCGCGGCAGGAGCAAGGAGTCTTCAGATCTACGTCAGCTGGTTTCAGGTTTTCTGGTGGCTTGTGGGGTTCCTCCTGTGTTCACCGTACCCTACCATACTGGAGCCTCTTCTCAGTTTGTGGTACTGCTGACAACGAGTGTGACCCAATGGAGTTTTGGCCTCCTAATGGATTTCACTTATGCTCCCCAGTGCCATTGTGTTCCCAGAGTCAGTATTCCTGTGATATCTGCTGTGATTCCCCTCCACCTAGGGGCCCCAGGACCTAAGGAAGTACTCCATTCCCTATGCCTGGCTGGTCTGGTGCTTCTTCCTTGTAAGCGTGACTTCCCTTCCCATAACAGTGTTCCCAGTGTTGTGGTTCCTGTAAGAGCAAACCCTGTGGTTGTTCCCTTTGGGAAACATTGTTATCCGAGTTTCAAAGAATTTGACTCCTCTGCTTGCAGAGCATGAAGGAAACATTGAAAAGGTTAAGGTAGGTTTACAGTCTTCCTCAGTGTCCTGTTCCTCATTGTCCTCTTTGACTTCCGACTGTTACTTCCTCTAAGATGAAAAAATCGAGAAGGGCTTTCACCCATAGCCAGAGGAAAGGCTTCTTTTGACACTAACATTCTTAGGAGGGATGGCCAGCTGAGGATGAGAACCACGGCCTTGAGACTGATGCACATGGCTTGGAATGTGACCCTGTGTCACAGCCTTGAGCCTCTGCCCGTCGGATTCTGATTCTTTCATTTCTGAGATGAAGTCAAGTGGGCTTGTCAGCCGAAGCCATAGAAAAGTGCTCCTTTCGACACCACCTCTCTTATAATGGGTGGGCTGCAGTTCCTAGTGTTTGTCCCGCGGGGCTGTGACCCTGTGTCACGGCCTAGACCCTCTGTCCCTTTTCGGCTTCTGACTCTTTCACTTCTAAGATGATGAAGGAGAACAGGGCTCGTCTGGCTCTTTACCCCCATGGAAAGGGAGCTTCAACCCCATGTTTCAATCCCCTGGGCCAGGACCCTGTGAAACAACAATAACACTCAGGCCCAGCTCATATCCTTGATCACCCTGGTAGTCAAGCGTGACTGATCACGGCTCCATGTTTAGATTACACGTGGCCCGGTCCATGACCCTCTGTGTGTCACAGCATTGAGCCTCGCGGCGCATGTCCCCAACTACCCCTGTAGTCAAGTGGGGTTGTTTATTGCTCAGTGTTTAGGTGCCTTGCCAATGCATGGGACCAGGGACGTGATGCTATATCATGGCATCAAACCTCTGCCTCATTGGGACCGGGCTAGGGTCCCTGGGTACCTCGGTAGCCAAGTGTTACTATAGTGATTAGCAGGCCGGATATAGTACACATACTGACTATTGGGATGCTGATCCAAACATTCAAATGGATGGCTTAGTCAGCACATTTCTATGGGCTAGGCACCCCCTTCTTTTGGTTCTGGCCAAGGAGACCCTACAAGAAATGAAATCCTCAGGTAAGAGTTTTCTGAATGATAATTATAGTATTTTTTAAAATAAACTACGCTCTATTTTAAAACAACTCTGAATAAAGTTTGTTTTCTTTATTGAATACTAATGTTTAGGTGAGATTATTAAAGGAGTCAACTAGGCTAATTGTAAAAAAGTATTTTTTATTTATCACTTGATGATTAGGGACCCCAAACAGCCCTCTTGAAGATACAGGACTCCCAACTAAATTCACTTGAAGAAAAGAAACCCTGATTTTGTTCACCTGAAGATTGGAGACCACATTGAAAATTGTTTAATTAAAAATCCCTTTATTAATCATATCTTTTAATGCTACTTTTATTCACACAATAAATTGGAAAATTTTAAAAACAATTTAGAAATTCTCTTTTGCATCTAAGCATTGTCTTAATCTTTGATATATGTTTGATCCAATAACTTCCAGTGGCCTGTGTGTGCACTCCTGTGTATTTATCAACTAAGTTACTAGAGTGATTTGCTTGTGTATTACAGAGGCAGGAAATAAAACTTTTTCTCTTACAGTATTGAAAGTAGAGTTGGGGCATCACCTGTTTCAATGATCTCTATATATCCAATGCATGTCTTAATGCAAGTGTCAACTATTCCAAATAACCATATTAGCCGAAAGAGGTGAACTTCTGTGATATTTGTTTTTGCGTGCAATATAAAAAGCAATTTGCAAAATTATACCAGAACCACCACATTGCTTTATGAAAAGTAAAAACTGTTTCTTGGTCATGAAGCTAACCTATCAATAAATTAGCTTGTTAGCAAAGAATAAGTCTCTACAAATGGAAACTGCTTTTAAATTTGAATTCCTCACTTGAGGAAAAGACCTTGATTTTTTTTTCACCTCATTATAAGAGACACCAGTGTGCACTAAGGTTCCTAATCTAAAGTTGATTCTTTTTTTAAAGCAAAAATAGAGAAAATATCTAACCACCATACTATGACAACCTTCAAATTAGAAGTCAATTCATTGATAACACCACACAATAATTTCTAGGGCCACACAATAAACAGTATACTACATTCAGTTATATAAAAAATTCTGTTTCTTCCCATGTAAGTTTAAAACTTAATTTTTTCTAAAATAGTTTATTTTTTAAGTGTTAGTAACCATGTCTTTAACAGTTTCTTTGTTCATTCATGCAAGTTACCTATATTATTTTCAATGCAAATCATCATTACTGCATCTATATTCTCAGCACCAAGAGATTATTGTAGGTAATTTTTAACATGAAAACTAATGCTCCCTTTCAACCTGTTTCTGATATTGCAACTACATACCTGTATGCAATACCAATGATGGGAAATTCATCCGTGAATAGATTATACTCTCTTAAGGTTATAGAAATACAAACCCCACAATTTTGCACTTTTTCCATGTAGTAACAACTTTATCTATTTCCTCTTCCTAATCTAAACTTTGTATGACCTCTGTGTATTCTTCAGACAAGCGAAATCTAGTTTTATTTTTTTTTATAAACTTATCTGAAATCTCTTAATAATGACAAGGACATGCTACCTTTCAAGATATTCCTGTATGGAACATATACTGTATAAGGAAACTTGCAAAATATTCAAATCTTTTCAAAAGACACTTCGATGTGATTACAGAAAGAGTATAGTATTAATCATGATATTTATTTCACCATATCTTAAGTTCATCTTTAATAATGGAAGAAAATTCAATGAATTGTTTAATTAATTGTCATAGTAGACCTTTTTTTCTTAGAAATTTTAGTACAGTACCAAATTATTGTAAATCATCATATCCACACACACACACTCTCTCTCTCTCTCTCTCTCTCTCTCTCTCTCTCTCTCTCTCTCTCTCTCTCTCTCTCTCTCTCTCTCTCTCTCTCTCTCTCTCTCTCTCTCCAGTATGTTCATGATTTTATTACTTATATTTTAATTATTATACCACTTTCTGTCTAGCATCAGCCCTGATCATCTACCCCAGCCTATCCTGAAGCCCAGTCCCCTTACTTGATTTCTATTTAAGGAAAAAAAAATTCTCTGCTCGACAGACATACTGTACTTTGCCCAGTAGCAGGCATTGCCTATCGTATGGACTGTTGTTAATGTAAGATTTAGGCTATTGCTTTTTCTGATAATCACCCTAGATACTCTAAACCTTTAGAGTATAGAGCTTTAAGAACCTTCGAGGACTTGGAAATCCTCAAGGGTAAAATTTCACCTGTAGAGTACTCTAAAGTACCTCTATGGAATCGTTTCTGCAAATGGATTTGGGATTCATAACGAGAAACATCCAAAGAGATAATGGGGGTCACTTTTTTTACCACATAAAATGTCATAAAGACACTGAAAATTAATGCAATTGTCAAGTCATTTTGCCCATAGATATAAATAAGTGGTGTTGCGCCAAATGAGGATTGGTTACACCAGATTGACGCACAACATTTTGATGAGTGGAGAACACCATCCATTCTGTAAAGAATGTTTTGCGCCATTAACTGTGAAACTTATATTAACCGAATGTCCAAGTTACTAAACCGAGAGATTGCATCATTTTGATAATTGCAAGAATAGCAATAGCATCTACATTCTACATAGAACTTGAATGCAGTGGGGATTGCCTTTTTAAGTTTCTTGTGGAGACTAGTTTATTTAAAAATATGTAATCATTGTTTGAATTAAGAAATAAATAACAATCGTTAACTAATTCTATGGCATCAATAATCATTGTTGTTACGATGCCAGCTATTGTCTAATAATCAATCATCAGTCTGTCCCTAACTAACCCATTTTTTTTTCATTTAACTTAGTTTCCATTCCTGGCTCTTTTTTCCAGCTTAATACCCAGTCTCTTTTAATTTATATATCATAGTCCAATTTCAGAAGTTTCCACCAATTGTTTCCTTGTTAAATTACCTAATTGCGAATTGCTAATTATATATTTAAGAATATAGATATGTTGCCATATAACATTAACAGAGAAGAATAGATATGAATGTGCATGAGTTTTTTTGTGTAGGTTATAGAGATAATGGATTAACCGAAGTGAATGTTTTGTATCATTTATATGTTATATGTCATTCACAACACATACGGGAGAGATGATTAACTACTTTGAAATCAACGGATATATTGTTGTTGATATCTTTCAAGCGTGATTTAAATGTTGTCCTTCACAACAAATGACAGAATTGCTATTCATAATGACAGAATCGAAGAAATAAGGGATCCACTGAAAGTGAATTATAATTCTAAGTGTTGGGTGAAAATAGAAATACATTACAGCTATACAAGTGAAGTTACCTTGTATCTCTAAAGACTCTAAACCGACTTTAAATTCCAACAATTGATCAGTATCTGAATACTTCTTAATTTGCATTATTTTACATTCGTTTATGCTTTACACAGCCATTTACATTTTCTTTAAATACTGATGATTCCTTTTTCTTTATTGGGCATTTTTTTTTCTATGGGTAACTTATTTAATGTGTTCACTAATGCGATAAACTTCGTTTTCAGTTTTGAAATTGATCTATCATCGTTCCAGTTGCAGTATAATATTAATACTTATAAGGCAAATATATAAAAAACCTTCACAGCTGAATTATTCATAATGAACAATGCAAATTGTAACACGTGAGATTCGGTGCTAGTACCAGTGTAGCTTGTAGGCCTTTTCTACAAATATCTCTTGGGTATTACTGTATAAGGGCGGGAAAAACTCTCTAAAATTATAATTGTACCACTTCTTGCTCCTACTAAGTATAGCTTGTATCCTACTAAAGTTTCTTGCTCCTACACAGATGGCAAACTAGTGTAGCTAAATCTGAAGTTATAATCATTGTTCACTTCGGTTACTGAATTGTTCAGGTGAATGGTCATATATGAGCTCAGATTATCGACGCTTACTTATATCTGCAGTTAATACTGAATAAAATCAATTCCTCTATATTCAAAGTCATTCTTATATTGCTCAATTTTAGAAGTCAAATACATTAGAGACAACATTTTCTAATAAAAAGGGGTTTTACATGGAATTTCATATAAAAATAATATATTTATGATCGATTTTCAATGAAATACTTATTTTCTATAACATTAAGAATGTTGCTTAGTTTTTTGTGCAGTATTTTTGTGTCTATTTGATTGAGACGTTGTAGGAATTTAGTGTAAGAGGGAAATACGTGAATCTGTTTAGGAAATACGAATATAGACCGATTGCTTTGATTTTAGAGTGGCTAGTTGTCTCTCACATCTAGGATTTACCAACTAGTCTTATCAGAATATTTCAGTGTAAGAGTATAAACTCTATGCAATAACGATGTGCCGAAAAAATGCTTATTTTGAAGGCGAGTTTTATGCAAATGCGGTTGTATCCATGTAAGGTAATTAACGAATAAAAGCACATTTCCACACTCTGTCAATCCTAAACGTTGTACCACACCTCTATTCTTAAAAGGCTCGAAACAATGCTATCAAATTGATTGCCAAACAATTTTCTTGAACGTTCCATTCGAGCATTGATATTATTGAAATGATACCTGTATCCCATACCTTTTGAAGCAAAATGGCAAAATGTACTAGATAAGCAAGTAGCTCTTGACCAATGGTTCACTTCAGTTGTGTCCTGTTTTTATTTTCCATCCTCTTTATTTTTCTATGCATTTATTGTTATCCTGCTATTCACAAAAAGAATGTCGAAAATATTTAAAATGTTATAAATTTTTGTCCTAGATAAGGAGCATAAACTTTGTGAATAATTTAAGAGGGGTAAAAAATGGCAAAAACTTTAATAAATCAGTGTTCTTCGGTCTTAGTAAAATAGCTTCCAATGAACAGTATATATATATATATATATATATATATATATATATATATATATATATATATATATATATATATATATATATATATATATATATATATATATATATATATATATATATATATATATATATATATGTGTGTGTGTGTATATATATATATATATATATATATATATATATATATATATATATATATATATATATATATATATATATATATATATATATATATATATTATACTGTATATATATATACATATATATATATATATATATATATATATATATATATATATATATATATATATATATATATATATATATATATATATATATATATATATATATATATATATATATATATATATATATGTGTGTGTGTATGTATATAAAGTTATGATTTGCTTAGGCAATAGTGGTTATGAAGACAAAATACAGATGGAGCCACCTGTCTCGCAAGGACGACAGAACAAGGATGTCTGCTTCCATGATTTTCAAAGTTCTACATTCTGAACCTTCAGACTGCTCTATGCTATTTATTTCACGGAGCTGGGGATGTGAACGTCAACTGTGGGTATTATATGTAAGTATTCGTTTTAAAGGTTAATTTTTATGGGTTTTATATTCATGGTGTTTCGTTCCCTTATTCCAAGTATACACTCGGTGAAATTAAAGTACTGATGTTGCAAATTTGAACTTTGTTGACTTCGCCCTGTAAAACTATCCATATTCCATACTATTCACACAATTCCTTAATCTTTCTTTTGCGAGTCGTCCATACTTGAAAATGGGTTTCGTGTCCCTTTATATTGTACAAGATTAATACAGTTTCTGTATGTTATTTTTCCAAGTATTCTTTGCCTGCTTAACTTGGTTTTCCTTCGAGATTTCTGGTTGAGTACTTACACGTGCAAAACAAAAATTTAATGCAATTTTTCTATTAGGGAGATTTCAGTATATCCCCAGAAACTGTAATCGTAACACAAGTTGACTTGCAAAATTGGGGGAAAACCTTTCATGTAACCCTCCTAATTGTTCGTTGCCATAGAGATGGTTTTTGGAAGTGAAATTTATTGGATATCTTAAAATTTATCTAAGTTTTCTTTTGCTGTAATTTAGCATCTGATACTTGGTTATTAAGCTTTAATTACTAGAGAAACTAAAATTTGCTATAAGAAATGGAGTGTGGTTAGTTTGGCCTTTTGTTTAATGGGGCTGGGGCATAATAAGTCGCGTATCGGTCGAGTAATCCCCCCCAAAAGATTACAAAACTGGTGTCCCCCATTATTTTCTATAAGGTGGTCCGAAAACTCGGGAGCGGTAGTACCCAAATGCGAATGTTTAGCGACTTTGGGTACCCAAATGTTAATGTTTAGTGATTGGGTACCCAAATGTTAATGTTTAGTGATTGGGTACACATGTAAATGTTTAGTGATTGGGTACACATGTAAATGTTTAGTGACTGTTTACACAAATGTGAATGTTAAGCGAATTTAGTTTCACTAATGTGAATGGGTTACCTTCATTACATAAATGTGAAAGTTTGGTTACCTTCTTTACACAAATGTGAATATTTAGTGACTTACACAAATGTGTTTAGTGACCTTTGTTACACAAATGTGAATATTTAATGACTTTGGTTACACAAATGTGAATATTTAGTGACCTTGGTTACACAAATGTGAATATTTAGTGACCTTGATCACACAAATGTGAGTATTTCGTAACATTAGTTACACAAATGTGAATTAGTGACTGGTTCCACAAGTGAATGTTTAGTGACACAACACATGTGAATGATTAGTGACTACGTTACACAAGTGAATGTTTAGTTGCTTTGGTTACACGTTTGGGAAGGTTTAGTTACTTTGGTTTCACGTTTGGCAATGGTTACTGACTTTGCTTTCAAGGTTTTGAAGGTTTGGTGACATTGGTTTCACGTTTTTGAAGGTTTAGTGACTTTGGTTTCACGTTTTTGAGGGTTTGGTGACTTTGATTTCACTATTGTGTAGGTTTAGTGACTGGTTACACGTTTGTGAAGGTTTAGTGACTTTGGTTTCACGTTTAAGGTTTGGGGACTTTGGTTTCACGTTTGTGAAGATTTGGTAACTTTGGTTTCACGTTTGGGGAAATTTGGTGACTTTGGTTACACGTTTGTTTAGGTTTAGTGACTTTGATTACGTTTGTGAAGGTTTGGTGACTTTGGTTACACGTTTGTGAAGGCTTGGTGACTTTGGTTACACGTTTGTGAAGGTTTGGTGACTTTGGTTACACGTTTGTGAAGGTTTGGTGACTTTGGTTTCACGTTTGTGAAGGTTTCGCGACTTTGGTTTCACATTTGTGAAGGTTTAGTGACTTTGGTTTAAAGTTTGTGAAGGTTTGGTGACTTTGGTTTCACATTTGTGAAGGTTTAGTGACTTTGGTTTCACATTTGTGAAGGTTTAGTGACTTTGGTTTCACGTTTGTGAAGGTTTAGTGACTTTGGTTTCACGTTTGTTTAGGTTTAGTGACTTTGGTTTCACGTTTGTGAAGGTTTAGTGACTTTGGTTTCTCGTTTGTGAAGGTTTAGTGACTTTGATTACGTTTGTGAAGGTTTGGTGACTTTGGTTACACGTTTGTGAAGGCTTGGTGACTTTGGTTACACGTTTGTGAAGGTTTGGTGACTTTGGTTACACGTTTGTGAAGGTTTGGTGACTTTGGTTTCACGTTTGTGAAGGTTTCGCGACTTTGGTTTCACATTTGTGAAGGTTTAGTGACTTTGGTTTAAAGTTTGTGAAGGTTTGGTGACTTTGGTTTCACATTTGTGAAGGTTTAGTGACTTTGGTTTAAAGTTTGTGAAGGTTTAGTGACTTTGGTTTCACGTTTGTGAAGGTTTAGTGACTTTGGTTTCACGTTTGTTTAGGTTTAGTGACTTTGGTTTCACGTTTGTGAAGGTTTAGTGACTTTGGTTTCTCGTTTGTGAAGGTTTAGTGACTTTGGTTTCACGTTTGTGTAAGGTCTAGGACTTTGGTTTCACGTTTAAGGTTTGGGGACTTTGGTTTCACGTTTGTGAAGATTTGGTAACTTTGGTTTCACGTTTGTGAAGATTTGGTAACTTTGGTTTCACGTTTGTGAAGGTTTGGTGACTTTGGTTTCACGTTTGTGAAGGTTTGGTGACTTTGGTTACACGTTTGTGAAGGTTTAGTGACTTTGGTTACACGTTTGTGAAGGTTTAGTGACTTTGATTACGTTTGTGAAGGTTTGGTGACTTTGGTTACACGTTTGTGAAAGTTTGGTGACTTTGGTTTCACGTTTGTGAAGGTTTGGTGACTTTGGTTTCTCGTTTGTGAAGGTTTGGTGACTTTGGTTTCACGTTTGTGAAAGTTTGGCGACTTTGGTTTCACATTTGTAAAGGTTTAGTGACTTTGGTTTAAAGTTTGTGAAGGTTTAGTGACTTTGGTTTCGCGTTTTTGAACGTTTAGTGACTTGTTTCACGTTTTTGAAGGTTTAGTGACTTTGGTTTCACGTTTGTGAAGGTTTAGTGACTTTGTTTCACGTTTGTGAAGGTTTAGTGACTTTGGTTTCACGTTTGTGAAGGTTTAGTGACTTTGGTTTCACGTTTGTGAAGGTTTAGTGATTTTGGTTTCACGTTTGTGAAGGTTTAATGACTTTGGTTTCTCGTTTGTGAAGGTTTGTGACTTTGGTTTCTCGTTTGTGAAGGTTTAGTGACTTTGGTTTCTCGTTTGTAAAGGTTTAGTGACTTTGGTTTCACGTTTGTGTAAGGTCTAGTGACTTTGGTTTCACTGTTTTGAAGGTCTAGTGACTTTGGTTTCACGTTTTTGAAGGTCTAGTGACTTTGGTTTCACGTTTTTGAAGGTCTAGTGACTTTGGTTTCACGTTTTTGAAGGTCTAGTGACTTTGGTTTCACGTTTTTGAAGGTCTAGTGACTTTGGTTTCACGTTTTTGAAGGTCTAGTGACTTTGGTTTCACGTTTGTGAAGGTTTAGTGACTTTGGTTTCACGTTTGTGAAGGTTTAGTGACTTTGGTTTCTCGTTTGTGAAGGTTTAGTGACTTTGGTTTCTCGTTTGTGAAGGTTTAGTGACTTTGGTTTCACGTTTGTGTAAGGTCTAGTGACTTTGGTTTCACGGTTTTGAAGGTCTAGTGACTTTGGTTTCACGGTTTTGAAGGTCTAGTGACTTTAGTTTCACGGTTTTGAAGGTCTAGTGACTTTAGTTTCACGTTTTTGAAGGTCTAGTGACTGGTTTCACGTTTTTGAAGGTCTAGTGACACTGGTTTCACGTTTTTGAAGGTCTAGTGACACTGGTTTCACGTTTTTGAAGGTCTAGTGACTTTGGTTTCACGTTTTTGAAGGTCTAGTGACTTTGGTTTCACGTTTTTGAAGGTCTAGTGACTTTGGTTTCACGTTTTTGAAGGTCTGGTGACTTTGGTTTCACGTTTGTGAAGGTTTGGCGACTTTGGTTTCACGTTTGTGAAGGTTTGGTGACCCTGGTTACACGTTTGTGAAGGTTTAGTTACTTTGATTTCACGTTTTGGAAGGTTGATACTTTGGTTTCACGTTTGTGTAGGTTTGGTGACTTTGGCTAAGATTTAGTGACTTTGGTTACACGTTTTTGAAGGTTTGTCGACTTTGGTTAAGGTTTGGTGACTTTGGTTACACGTTTGTGAAGGTTTGGTGACTTTGGTTACACGTTTGTGAAGGTTTGGTGACTTTGGTTACACGTTTGTTTAGGTTTGGTGACTTTGGTTACACGTTTTTTAAGGTTTGGTGACTTTGGTTTCACGTTTGTGAAGGTTTGGTGACTTTGGTTTCACGTTTGTGAAGGTTTGGTGACTTTGGTTACACGTTTGTGGAGGTTTGGTGACTTTGGTTTCACGTTTGTGAAGGTTTGGTGACTTTGGTTTCTCGTTTGTGAAGGTTTGGTGACTTTGGTTTCACGTTTGTGAAGGTTTGGTGACTTTGGTTTCACGTTTGTGAAGATTTAGTGACTCTGGTTATGTTTTCGAAGGTTTAGTGACTTGAGTTACATGTTTGTGATTGGTTACTGATTTTGGTTACACGTTTGTGAAGGTTTACCGACTTTGGTTTACCGTTTGTGAAGGTTTCATGACATTGGTTTCACGCTTGAAGGTTTAGTGACTTTGGTTTCATGCTTGAGAAGGTTTAGCGACTTTGGTTTCACACTTGAGAAGGTTTAGTGACTATAGCTACACTTGGTGAAGGTTGTGATTTTGGTTACACACTTGTGAAGGTACAGTGATTTTGGTTACACTGGTGAAGGGTTCGCAACTTTGGTTACACTGGTGAAGGGTTAGTAACTTTGGTTACACAGGTGAAGGGTTAGCAACTTTGGTTACACAGGTGAAGGGTTAGCAACTTTGGTTACGCACTGGTGAAGGGTTAGCAACTTTGGTTACGCACTGGTGAAGGGTTAGCAACTTTGGTTACGCACTGGTGAAGGGTTAGCGACTTTGGTTACGCACTGGTGAAGGGTTAGCGACTTTGGTTACGCACTGGTGAAGGGTTAGCGACTCTGGTTACGCACTGGTGAAGGGTTAGCGACTCTGGTTAGACCCTGGTGAAGGGTTAGCGACTCTGGTTAGACCCTGGTGAAGGGTTAGCGACCCTGGTGAAGGGTTAGCGACCCTGGTGAAGGGTTAGCGACCCTGGTGAAGGGTTAGCGACCCTGGTGAAGGGTTAGCGACCCTGGTGAAGGGTTAGCGACCCTGGTGAAGGGTTAGCAACTCTGGTTAGACCCTGGTGAAGGGTTAGCAACTCTGGTTAGACCCTGGTGAAGGGTTAGCGACCCTGGTGAAGGGTTAGCGACTCTGGTTAGACCCTGGTGAAGGGTTAGCGACTCTGGTTAGACCCTGGTGAAGGGTTAGCGACTCTGGTTAGACCCTGGTGAAGGGTTAGCGACTCGGGTTAGACCCTGGTGAAGGGTTAGCGACTCTGGTTAGACCCTGGTGAGGGGTTAGTGACTCTGGTTAGACACTGGTGAAGGGTTAGCGACTCTGGTGAAGGGTTAGCGACTCTGGTGAAGGGTTAGCGACTCTGGTGAAGGGTTAGCAACTCTGGTGAAGGGTTAGCAATTCTGGTTAGACCCTGGTGAAGGGTTAGCGACTCTGGTTAGACCCTGGTGAAGGGTTAGCGACTCTGGTTAGACCCTGGTGAAGGGTTAGCGACTCTGGTTAGACCCTGGTGAAGGGTTAGCGACTCTGGTTAGACGCTGGTGAAGGGTTAGCGACTCTGGTTAGACGCTGGTGAAGGGTTAGCGCCTGTGGTTAGACGCTGGTGAAGGGTTAGCGCCTCTGGTTAGACGCTGGTGAAGGGTTAGCGCCTCTGGTTAGACGCTGGTGAAGGGTTAGCGCCTCTGGTTAGACGCTGGTGAAGGGTTAGCGACAATGGTTAGACGCTGGTGAAGGGTTAGCGACTCTGGTTAGACGCTGGTGAAGGGTTAGCGACTCTGGTTAGACCAGGTTAGCGACTCTGGTTACACCCTGGTGAAGGGTTAGCGACTCTGGTTACACCCTGGTGAAGGGTTAGCGACTCTGGTTACACCCTGGTGAAGGGTTAGCGACTCTGGTTACACCCTGGTGAAGGGTTAGCGACTCTGGTTACACCCTGGTGAAGGGTTAGTGACTGGGGTGACCTGGGAAGGTTTTTGACCAGGGAAGCGGGATCCGGGGGTCTTGCCAGTCTTAGTCAGTGACCTGGGAACTACTAGGTTAGAATAGGTGGTTTTGTTAGGTTGTGGCTTTTAAGAAATCTCGAAAGTGTTCACTTCCCTTTTTTTTTTTTTTTTGCCCACTCAAATTCCAAAGTTCCCACCTGCGTCCGTCAAGAAGGGGGGGGGGGCGTAGTTGGTGTTAAATATTGGGAGAACTTTATTTGCGATGGAAATAAAGGTCAAAATTGTTGAAAGCACATAAACTGTAGGGAAAGTTTTCTTTTTTTTTCTCAGAAATTTAGTTCACTAATTTCAACATCACGATCTTCCAAATATCTATAGATGTTCCTGGATGTTCTTCAACCATGTTTCCACATTTCCTTCAGTACTAGTTTGAATATATTCACATGAAGTCTCCAAGAGGGCTGTACAATCTATTTCGAGATTGTGCAATTTCATCTATTTCATTAAATGGTTATGCCAAAAATTCTCCCCCTTTAGTGTATACGTATCTTGTGAGTGAAAAATATCCGAAATGACCCACGGGACTTGCATGCGCAGCACATTATGTACCGCTTGCCAGACCAGAGGATCAGTGATGGAATGTTTTTGTGAGCACAGCAAGCCATGATGACGAAAAAAAAGACAATTAGGAGTGAAGTGAATCATAGATATTTAAATTTTTAGCCACCTACTTAACTCTCATTTTTCTAACCTTATCTTGCGTTTTTGGACATTATTTCCTCACCGGAAAAAGTTTCTCTGGAGTCCCCATATTTGTCTTGAGGGAGTCCAAAAACTCTCCCAATAATCATGGTCATAAATGCATAAAATACAAGATAGTAGGAAAAATGTAAGGTTCCTGTAATTGGTTAGAAATTAGAGCATCACTTTTTACACTTGAGTTTTACAATTAAGATATTTTATAAAATATTTTCTACAAAAGGAACGACGTTTCTAGTTCTGTTAAATTTCTTTAGCACTTCCATGAAAGGTCATAATTTTGATAACCCTCATTTCTTCGATTTCGGGTCATATTATTTAGCCAAGAATATTCCGTTTCAGTAACACCAAAGTGTTTTAGGTATGTGATAAATTTATTTTCCTTTTTTCTACAAAATATATCTTGCTTTCTGGGTTAATTTAATTCGAAGTATGTAACTGTTTACTCGATTTTTCTGAACTTCGCTTTCTGGGGTATTTGCTTTCCTGGCGAATTTTGATTGCATTTGACTTTGATTGCTTCAAGCAAAATGTTTTTACACGCAGATATTAATTACAGGAATTATCAAATAGTTCATTTTTTATACTGACAGATGTAGACCTATAAAAGCTTTCACATAGGAATAGGGAGGATGTGAATGAATTTTTTGTTATTTGATGCAATGCGTGATTTACATGGAATTGGAATGAATGCAGTGCCGTTAGTGTTTGTGTTAAGTTTATAAATATAACGTTTGGGCTTTTTAAATGTTTCAATTTTGTTCTTGAAAATTGTTTCGGCAGCTTCATAAAGTAGTTTGGCGTTTACCAGGTGTTTTTTTTACCAAGTGTTTGAAGTGGGTAAGCAAATAATTATTTGAACATTTTTATTGGGATATATTTTAATAATGCTGTCATTGCTTTAAATCAGTTCTTGGTAAACAGGAAAATCATTAGCATATGTTTGCTGGTAATGTCTTCAAATAAAATCTTTTTAATATCCGAAATATTTGCAATTAATGAATTTTCTTTTCCAGAATTTGAATGACCATACTGAGGTGCTGAAGCTTTATCGATGAACTCTATGCATACATACCAGATGACTTTTTAAAAGGAAGATTTTATTTAGCTGAAGTTGAGTAAATAGATTGAAAGAATATTCACTTGGAAATTGACCCACAAATTCAAAACCTTCAGTACTGGTAAGTGGATAAAACTTTAATTGACCTTTGTTTAGCATAATGGTTATGCAAATAATTTTGAAAAATCACTTCAAATCAAAATTTAAACGATGAATAATTAGTTTAAACTGGGAATTAGAATTTGGCCTGATAAGAAGTTAATCCTGGTGAATTTTTTTTTCTAGTCATGTTTTATATTAACAGCAACTTCAGTAACTGAAGAGGTACAGCAATAGGTAAATCTAATTCATGAGATGGAAGCGTTTTCATTGAATATTAATTATACAAAAGGTACCTGGCTTAAGTGAAAGGAAAAGTGTAGATTCGGAAATTCTTTTGTGTTGAAGTGTTTGGCATTGGTGCTTAATGCAAGAATTATTTTGACATATTTTTGTGATAAATGTAAATACACCTATATTCTATAATTGGAATAATCTATTTTGAAAGATAAGAGGAATTGTTAATATACTTTCCGTAAAAATTCATAATTTTTCCAATAAGTTTTATCGGATTCTAAGTGAAATATAAAAATATTTTGGCTTAATACAGTAACAAATATTGTTTGATACATCCAAAGTAAAAGAGTAGGCCTACCTCTGGCAAAGGTAAGACTAGTGAAGATTTAATATGTACACTATATTTGATTTCTTCCAGGTGTCTTCCAGGTGTATTTAAAACAAGTGCTTGAAACATAAAAGGAAAGGAATTACAGACAACGTTAAAACGCCAACAGTAAAGCAACATATTTAGAGAGAAGTTATGGACAAAATGACTAGGAAAACAATGACAGAAAATACTACAAAAAACTAAATTTTATTAAGACTATTGTAGGAAAAATACTTTTCGTTCACATTTCAAATACTGTAGTGTAGATGTTTAATATTACTATATAATAAATAGCTTTAACTTTTACTTTTTTATATATATATATTTTTTTTAATGTAATATCCCAACATCTTAATTTTCACACCTAGTTATCTTCTGGTCGCGTCCTTACCACTGATTTTCTATTTTTTTTTTCCTTGGTTTTCTTCAAGATATTAGTTTCGTACTGCATTTTTCTATTCGTTGTCTTTTGCGTTCAGTGTTTTTTTTTTTCTGGTCTTTTTTTCTTCACAGCCTCTTGGTTTCTTGAGGCTGTTACGCTATTGTGAATAGTGATTTTTTTTTTTTTACAGCTGCTGGTTAGTTGAGAGATTTGCTTAACGTTCCTACACAACTGTGACTATTAGTAATTCTCATAAGTGTAATGTTCCAGCTGATTTGGTGACCTTTCGCTACTGAATTCCTAGAAATTTCCTTGAGATAACGTTTTCCTTTCTACGCTGAGTTTCCCGAGATGCGCATTGATATTTCCTTAAACATTTCTTGTTACTTTCATCGATGTACTATTGATTTAGATAGATTTCCACATGTAGTTTGTATTCCCAGTATTTTTCATTTAAACAAGAATCTAATTTATCTTAGGTAGTCTTGATAATCAAATATTTTCTCACGCAAAGCTCATGCAAAGTATCCACATTTGTATATTAGGAATTATCTAAGATTGTTATAAAATTTATAATCATAGTAATTTAGATTAAATCTATAGGGATTTTAACTTTAAAATAATTTTCCTAAAATATAACATCAATAGGCAGAGACCTTCACTCATTACTTCTACAAATTACTTGACTTTTTCTTAAAATTCTTTCTAAATTTCTTGAACTCTTAACATCAATCAGTTTAAATTTCCAGTGATTTTCGAAGAATATTTTTTACTTTCATTTTGGTATTCGTGACAAGTGTTTAAGGTATTAGTTTATTTCTTGCCTTCAGGGCTGATTTTGGTCTAAACACGTGAGGTTACTTTCTTTCTCAAGACCTTTTGTGATAAATTGATTCCTGATGAATTTGGAAAGTTTGAATTTGGAATTGTTTAGGAGATATTTATATGCAAATACTATCTAATAGAATAAGTAAATACAACTCTCTAAATGTTAATTATTCTAGCTAATGGTTTGTATAAAATTTCTCATTGGTGAGGATGTTGATTGTAATTTATTGCATTTTGATTTTCGAAACTAATCATTATGGAGCTTAATATCAATGACAGCTCTACATTGGGTTCTTTTAAGGATGTTATGTATAAAACTATTGAAAATCCTTTTCATATTGAAAAAATCCTTTTCATATTGAAAAAATCCTTTTCATATTGAAAAAATCCTTTTCATATTGAAAAAATCCTTTTCATATTGAAAAAATCCTTTTCATATTGAAAAAATCCTTTTCATATTGAAAAAATCCTTTTCATATTGAAAAAATCCTTTTCATATTGAAAAAATCCTTGTCTGTGAAAGTAGAAATTTCAGTTTTATACTCAAAATAGTTGGTGTGTATTAGGTGTTTTATTAATGGAGTTTGATGTGGAAGGAAGTGTAATAGAAATATACCTAAAAAGATTTATTAGGATATTAAAGTACTGATAGTATTTAAAATAATACAAAAAATCTTTGCGTTTATGAGAATTGTTCTATATTGAGTCCTTATTGCAATTTAATCTCTAAGATTACTATTCTATTCAGGGGTTACAGGAGATATTGTTTATTTGAACACACTAATGCTCAATTTCTTTTGCAGGTTGTAAGGCCACCTGAATAACAGAGGTTCTTATACGGAAACAAGCTCGGTATTTTCTACCAGGGGAATCTTGGAGTTTTTTCACCAATAAGAGAATAGCATTGATTGAAAAGTAATTTGCTGCCATTTGACCGGTGGAATTGAAACAATAGTATTAGTAAGTTAATAAAACATTTAACTTTGTCTAGGTTAGCTGTAAAAGAAATTTGCAATAAAACTTAATTCTTTAAAAAAAAAATTGAGTTTTAGCACAAAGGAAAACAAATATAAAGGTTTCAATTTGAATAATATAGTATTAGCACATCTATGTGTAATACTTGAAACTAAATTGATGAAAATATAACAGTTCAATTGTGGATTCGGGGTAAGGAGTGAGCATTAGGTTAAGTGAATTTGTTGCAATACTGTAATGATCGGTATGTTAATTTGCGATAGTCATGAACGGTACGTCCCCTCACTCTTATGAGTTTGAAATTTTGAGTATAATCAAAACTATTTAGACAGTCAAGGCAAGCAATGAGATTCCCAGAAAATAGCCTCAAAGTAATAAACTACTGTATTTCAGATTTGTTTCGTGCAAGCGAGATTCGGCTTCTGATGGATATACCTAATCGGTGAAGATACTGCGTGGCGCTATAGCATAAAGGTAAATTATGCTTATGGATCATCGAAACAAGTTTTATAAATTGAGATATTTTCCTTTAAGGAAATTCTAAATATAAAAAAACCAGTTTGCTAATGCTAGTTGACTAGTGAGTTCTCATATTTGTTTAAGACTCAAACTTCAATTTACTACAGGAAACACATTTCAAGTGTGGGTTTTACTGAAAATCTGAGACATTATTAGCACATTATTAATCCTGCTTTTTTTTCAGATATGGTTGCAAGGAACGAAGGACTGGGCAAAGTGAAAGCTACGAACATATACTCCGAAGGACAAAATATCCAGTTGAAGATGAAATGTGCAAAGAATAAAAATAGAAGATTGTAGAAAAATAATTTTAGATAAGTGTAAATAAAATTAATTGACATAACCAGTAAATTTTTATTACCAAACTAAAAAGTTAAATCCTTTAAGGATAAAACCTATCGTATGAACAAAATAACTTTTACACTTCTTATTACTAAGTTTTTCCGTTGCTTTCTCTCTTCTCTGCTGCACTGCTGCGTTCTCTCTCTCTCTTCTCTGCTGCACTGCTGCGTTCTCTCTCTCTCTTCTCTGCTGCGTTCTCTTCTCTGCCGCATGTACGAAGCACAAAAGACCGTAAGGTGCAAGAACCTACGTTCCTTTCTGTGCTCCATGATTAAAAAACACGAACCTATTAGAGATTTATGTCAAACGAGTTGCGATTTATTCACGCCCATAGGTAAAACTTCATTATACCTGAAAAAAAATGTACCATATGTTGTACTAATATTTCATTCACATTACCGAAACAGACTTAGAACATTACTAGCACCCTCAAAAGGGAGCTACACTTTAGGGACTTGACAAATATTAAAAGTTCAAATTCTAATAAAACCCTGAACCAAGTTATTAAAGTAACACCGAATTAAATACAAAATTGACTCCATTATAATGGTAGCAAGCAAATTTTGGCTTGGAAAATGCTTCATTTCAAAATGTTCAAAGATGACAGGACTTACTTAAATCAGTGAAAAATCATGGATTGAAAAACAAAAACCTGACAAGATACTTCAAAGGCTGTTAAAATTATTTACTAAACACCAGTTCAATTTCAAGCAATAGGATGAGGCCGCTACGCTTAAATCAAATCACGGCAACAAAAAACTATAGACGGTACATTACTTGATTGCTAACGCATTGTGATAAAAAAAAATCATAACTAAAACTAATAAGCCTTAAAATCCATATTAAAATCAATACATCTTAAATAAACTTCTCAACTATCCAAATTAATGAAACTGTCCTGTCGGGACAATGCTATTTCAGGCAAGCTCAAT
The DNA here is from genome assembly GCF_036898095.1 of Palaemon carinicauda. NCBI lineage: Eukaryota > Metazoa > Arthropoda > Malacostraca > Decapoda > Palaemonidae > Palaemon > Palaemon carinicauda. Next base: position 81,758,723 of record NC_090746.1, read on the forward strand.
TACTTTATAGCGAGATCTGTAATATTGCTCGCCAACTAAAAACAAAATATTCTAAAATTACTCAACTCTTGAGGCTGCCAGCCACAATAAATTTCAGTTTATCCAAACTATATTTCAAATTTTATTCAAGCAAACATTAAAACTGTCAAGTCTAGAAAATTAGAGATATTCATATAAAGATGCCAAATTCTTGCCAAATTTTCCTAGACTTAAAGACGTTATTAATATATTCCAGAGAAAAAAACCTAAGCTATATAATTGACAAATGGGACCCGTCTAACCAATGAGATTCAAAAAGATGAAAATTTTCCTCTACTTTATGACAACACTATTGCACTATGGTCTAAGTCGTTAGCTTTAACACATCACCTCTTAATATACAAAGAGTTACTAACCATTACGTTTCTAGTTTAACCACCAAATCTACTTTCATAAGATCAGATGGGAATCTAAACACCCTAATACGCTTACAATCAGGGAAAACTTACAACCATAGCTGTTAAATTAAAATCAAAGGCTATCTTGATTTTAGGAAGCCCTACAGATCTCTACACTCGCTAGATTTACCGATTATCCAAAACCAAATTTTACCCAAAATAAGACATGACTGATCACTACACAACAGATACTATAGAAAACGTACCAAATTTCGATTCAGAATCTCTGAAAATTATACTGTTGCCTAAGACTTCAGTCCTAGATTTTAAGTTATAAGTCATAGAAAATTTCACTATAAATTCACAATAGAACTAAAATCCAAAACGTTAAAATTTACGCAAAAAACTAGACACCAAATTACTCAAAGAAAAAATAATACTATGGATTATATTTAAGTTTTAAAACTTATCCAATAAATTTCACTCTTGAAAATATCAATGGAAAGAAGAAAGTGCTTCGCACCGAATACTACCGAATAGAATTTCACAGGATATGATAAACGCTAAAAAATAGAATACTATAAATTATGATACAAGACATTTATCCAAGTTTTATTGCTCTGCAAGTGTAAATACGATAAACCAAAAATTTGGAGGATTTTAAGTCTTATAAAATGAGGAGTATCTAATGATTACCCCAAGCAATATGCCTACTATACTAGATAAAAGAATTACGTTCACAACTGATAACCAAGGTCTAGATAGACTATGCTTATAACCAAAGGTTTGGCCATTAAGAATTTGGCAAATTCAAGACACAAAGCTGGTTAAAATGTCATAGTAGGAATTTATTTAAATTTGAAAAAAAAGTGACATTACGGTAAATTAAATTCTATATTTCGCCTTTATTGGGTAGAAATTTTAAGTAAAACGTTCGTTTCTAAACAGTGCTAACGAGGTTAACCGGCAACTTCCAGCTATTAAGAAACATGGTTATGTCTTCCTGAGATGGAAATCCCATAAAAAAAAATTCCTATATAAAACTGCAAACCATTTTCAAAGTATTAATCCAAAACATATAACTTCTACCTAGAATAACCTGAACACCAGCTTTCCAAAAAGAAAAAGAAATCTCGACTTGCCTTCTTACCATAAGCCCATAAAATGGCGACGATTACTGGAACCACAGATCCAAAAAAACGAGATGCAACCACTATTTGCAAGTGACCTCAGCTGCTAAGTCAAGGTGTAAGAATGTCTCAGCCCAAACACGCACTGACATTGCTTCCTGATTTCTCACCGTTTACAGCTCCATCTTGCCGGCTTTCTTCCAGGTTTCAACCAATCAGATGGATCCGTGTCGTTATTTCGAGACAAAGAATGTGAAAACGACTCCTGATTGGTCGAGAGAGTAACAAGGAATCTTCATGAAAACGATTTCTTTCAGAAGACGTTACGTCACCGCTTAGAAAACCAGTGACATCTGTTGGTTACATAATTAACCATAAACAAATATTATGTACTCAATATTTAATAAGGAAACAATTCTCTATCTTAAGGGAAACGTTGATAGGTTAAAAAGTCTTATTGTGTCCTTTTTCACTTCAAAATTCTCTGTGAAATAGACAGTGTTTGTTGATCTAAATAATGCATTGGATCCCATATACAATATTCTAGACAAAATTTTCATTTTTATTCTAAAGTGAACCAATTATTCCACTAATAATTCCCCGATGTTCCAAAAGATATCTGGCAATTTTTGACCAGGAAATAACAATGATTCCAGATGCCTTCGCGCCCATAATCATGTTTATATAGTTATATTATTTCTAATTTCTAATTTAGTTTTTGGCTGATTTCCCTTTATAAGGTCTCTAATTAGAGTTAAAGAATTTTGGTCTCTCTCTCTCTCTCTCTCTCTCTCTCTCTCTCTCTCTCTCTCTCTCTCTCTCTCTCTCTCTCTCTCTCTCTCTCCTAGACCCTAAGGTCTCGTGTAAGTTGTGTAATGCTGTTAATAGAACAGCCTTATTTATAGTAAAAAAGGAGACAGAAAAGACAGGTTTGTTGTTATTATCAAAAGGAAGTTACTTAATTGAAGTTAAAATAAATATCAAAGACTTTTTTCCCTTACCCTTTAGTTCACATCTATCCTTTCCTACTGACGAAAACATTAAGAGACAGAATTCAACTAGAACGGCCACTCGGTAGAATGTATACCTACGCCAACGCCACATTTGTTATCATGGTTATGGAAACAAATAAGATAATAATGGCCGTGAAATGACGAAACCTGCACTTTTTGCAAATTCATTAACCCCACTGACCTTTAAACCCAAACTGCTAACAGGAGTAATGACATCACTATATCATATTGTATATCACAAGATAGGCAATTGAATTATGCACATGGTGGCACTAGTTTCATGCAAATCGGCTAAAAATTACCTACGTTATAGCAAAATGGAGTTTTTTTCTTCTTTTTTTCCCTTTACCTTTGGCCCAACCACTTCCAAAAAACAAATCAAATTGTCCTTGGATCGGGGCCAATCATCGCACCAAAATTCATGTGTCTTATAGTAACATTTGTTTCTAGTTCGTTTTTTCAGGCATTCTTTTAGATATTTTGGTTCAGTATCTTAAACGTTAGTAAGAGTAGCTTGTATTTGATTCTCGCCTTTACCAGCAGCCAGTGTAATTTAATTAGTGCAGGAGTAATTCTATCACTATTATGTCGTCCTTTTATTAATCTAGCGGCTCTGTTTTGTACTCTCTGAATTTTCTTCAGCTGATGATTTGGTAAGCCATAGAACAGTGAGTTGTAGCAATCAATTCTTGAAAATATATGGTGATTAATGAGTATGGCCATAGATTTTTCATTTAAGTATTTACTAATAAATGCTATGTTTCTAATATGATAGTTACAATTTCTTACCATATTATTTATATGTTCATTCATTATCAGTCTATCATCCATGATTACTCCAAAATTTCTGACAGATTTCTTTAGGTCAATGATCGATTGACCTTATTCAATTCTTTGGAAGCATTCCATTCTTTTTATATCTTTTTCATTTCCAAAAATAATAACACTTAAAATTTACTTACCATGTTAGAAATAACCGTGATTTTATTCACAATTATTCCCCTTTCCACATAAGAGTATAATTGTTATTTTAATGTAAAGAGAAAACCCACTTCCGTTGCATATAACATTTCAAATTACAAATTTTCTAGGGAACACGTCGATTGTATACAGTATTGCAGCAAACACTAAACATCTACAAATAAAAACAATAATAAAGTAAATTATTAGCATTTTTTAATTTTTGTGCAATATTCTTGTACAAATTATTGTTAATAAAAAAAAACATAATTTGCTCAAAACAATTATTATTAAGATTTCTTAATTCTGCCAAAGAGCCCCATCACATAATGTAATGATGCACTGCATGCAAACAAAGTGTCACAAAATTTTACATGGGCTACCAATTCCATTCTTATATTCCTTATAGTATTAATAGCATAGTTTAAAGCCCATAACGATTCAATCCCATTTAGAAGAAAACCTTCCATAAATAAAACGTGTATTGCTGCTAAAATAATCATAATGACACCGAGACACTTACTGCCATTACTCATTCTACATTTATATCATATACAATGTTATTAATTCCATCACTTAAACTAGGTCCAACGTATGCCGTCGAATTAGTTGCACAATCAATAATATTCACCAATTGCTATAATTCTAATAACTCACTAAATGCTGAAGCATCAAGATTTGATACGCCATCCATCAAGATTGAAGTCTCCACAAATAACTAATTAATTTTGTCCATGATAATCATCTGAATGAGTACACCGAATTCTTCCAAGTAGGTACTATTATGTGTTCTCGGAGGTTTGTAAACTGTTACAATGGACATTTTTTGTTTTTGTACATAACGTGTTTTTCTACATATTCAAATCTTGTTACACTACTACTTTTTAACATCTTGAGATTTGAGTATCCCTTATGGATGAAGAGCCCGACCCCGCCACCAGGTCTGCCCTCTCTCAGAATATGAAAGAAAGTATGTGTGTAGGGGGTCATTTCAGCGATTTTAGCCTTGTCAAAGATATTTAACCATGCTTCAGATAATGCTAGTATGTCCCAATATTTCTCATTTATCAATTCTCGAATGTGAATAGTTTTATTACCAACGAATTGTATATTTACATAGCCACAGTTTATGACATCCAGGGTCAGTATTTTTTGCTAGTCTTTCAATTCCAAATCATAAGCTGTACAATTTTTTGAATTCACAGTGTAGTTATTTGGTTTGTTTAACTTAGTGCAGTTTATACATTCTACCCGTTGTGGATTACATTCTTTGGTGGAATGATTTTCTGAACATTTCCCACAGACTATCATCAGTCTTAAACTTGCAATCTTTTTCAAACTGTCCATACCTCTGACAGTAATAACTGGTGATTTGATGGTACTTATCACGTATGTTAGAAGTACCCCATTGCAACATAACTTTGTCACCATTATTATGAATAGCCTTCTGAACTTCAGGATAACATTTCAACAAGTAGTGGGTAGACCCACCTGCAGAACTTTTCTCGAATTAAAGACTTATCTTCTTTTCTATGTTTTGGATAGGGTCTAGGCAACGATTTCCTCAAATCAAAGTATTTACTACTCTATCTCATCTGTGATCTTTTTGTCAGGAAAGTTTACAACAACATTTTCATTTGAAGTTAACCTCGTATTAAGAATTGGTATGTCATAAAGTGCATGTTCGACATTTTTTTTTTCTGTCGGTGATTTTAGTTGGTTTTAATAGTTTATTACTAGTAGCCTAGTTTTTTTCCTTAACTTTGTCAGCATATGTAAATTTCTCTTGTTTTGGGTCCATCGGTGTTTAAAGTGTTAACTTAATTGAGTCCATATTCATCGCTAGATTATCAACTTTCTCAGTGAGATCAGTGGTCAGGGTGGAATTTGCTGCGTCCGCAGTGAGTTCAGGAATTTGGCGTTCCAATTCATTATATGAAGGTCTTTCATTTTTCAATTCCTCCTCCATTTTCAATATAGTTGTGTTGGCCACAATAGCTTCATCTACATAGTGTGGACAAATCCATTTCAAGTTTGTTACGATTTCATCACTCGTGTTTGCCTCTGTAAACAAATAACAAACACTTCTTGTGGCAACACCTGTTATAGCCACATCTTATCCACTTTTTTCCCGTCTCCCTCGACAATCCACACAAGGAGCAACCAGCTATGGTGTACTTTTACTATTCCCTTTAGTCTCCCCTTAAGATTAACCAATAATTTCAAAGATTTCACAAACGAGAAGCATAAGATGAAACAAGCTCAGGGTCAGAATTCGACAAAGCACAGCGGTAAAACTTCTTCACTCGACGTAAGATTACTCAAATATTGTGGAATTCACGTCAGTAGCTTGCCTTTTATACCCTTTTTAATAAGACACTCCAATATCACACCCTTATTGGCTTTATTAAAGGCTTCATTTAAATCTAAAAATATTTTGCCTTTGACACTAGCAGTAGGCTAATAAGACTTTTTAATATAATAATAATAATGATAATAATAATAATAATAATAATAATAATAATAATAATAATAATAATAGGGAAGTGGGGAAAGGAAGAGTACCCCTGGATACAATCCAGTTAATAGCTCAAAGGCAGGTACTCGGTATGGGAAAGATTAAGGAAATAGGGAGAAAGAGAAGTACAGGAGAAGAATAAAAGAGAGGGGCAGACCCTCTTGCGATATTAGAGAATTGGTTTGACTTTTTGAAATACAATCAGAGGTAATGTGTGAAAAGGAAATTAGGTTATAACAGAGAGGTGAGATGAATGCAACTAAACAATAAAACAGACGAGTTTATATACAAGCACTTGCTAGCCAAAAAAAAAAAAAAATAAATAAAAAACTGAAACATGAGATAGCGAGCTTACACAGGTTGGTCTAAGTGTAGAGGATAGCGAACAATAAAACAAAGAGCAATACCATTAGTGTACGAGAGCGTATGAAACGTGAGATACAGTACTCTTGGTCCTTGAATAACCTTAAAGATTTGGAGAAAATAGCTTGTCAATTTTATACAATAGCTTATTTAGACCCATACGTTCCATAGATTTTGATGACCACTTAGTCAGGGAGATAGGTCTATAATCATTATTTCCCTCAGGTACAGGTATCATAAGGGCAATTGTCCATTTAATAGGTAAGCGACCTTTACTGTATGATAAATAGAATATTGCTAAAAGAGGACTCTTCCACTGTTATAAGACAGTTTATAATATCATGTTATGCCATCCTTACCTGTAGCGCTTGACTTCCCTTCCTTACACACATTCAACATTTCATCACTGGTGAAAAGAATACAGGTGTCAACTATCAAGTTCTGTATTCAACAGTCTGTCTGTAATTTCCTAAGTCTTTCCTGTATATTATGAGGGAGGGAATCTAAGCTCGATGCATACGACCATTTAGCGCTACTGCCTCTGCTTTTACTCTGGCATTAGGATTGGCATTAGGGTTTCTTTTAACTCCCCTTACTGCATTGACCATTTGACTTACTAATTTTAAAAAGATGTCACTTAAAAAAAAAAAAAAACATTCATAATACTCTTATAACATTTTGCCGCTTTTTCTATAGCATGCTCAGCCACTGTAACCATTGTTTCTCTGTATTGAAGCATATCATTATGGCCTTTTACGTAGTATCACATTTTTAAGGGTGTCCCTGAGGAAATTCAGCCAGATTGTCTTCTGGACATCATTAGGAAAGTTTGCAAATATGTAAATTAGAGCTGCCATTGCCCTAAAATTTAATATTTTTAATATATTGAAAACTGTTCATCGCACCCTCTCAAAAATTGTATGTAGGCCTACTTATATTTTCATGGTAAAACTCCCAAATGCATTAAATACTATCTCATATGGATACATAAGTATGTATCCAAAATGAGGTCCTCCATTATTGAAAATCCTATTTTCCCCAATATCTTGGAAAGTATGCTCAGTAACATCGAACAAAATCTGAATACCCAATGATTTCATGGTCATAGATTAAAATAAACTTATCAAAGCTTTTCTCATATTAATATATAATTGTGTCTGTACATGTATACAATGTAGTCAGTCTTAATTAAAAGCTGTATTTTATCTAATAGTCTGATGAGCATACCAGAGCACAAGTAATCTAATAAGATACATTGGGACACCTCTGTCAGTCATTTTACTAAATAATTTCTAATGGTTGATACGGTCAAATGCCTTAGAGGACTAGAAAGTATAAAAACTAAAGAATTCATATTTATATAACTAGCAACAATTTCCTTCAAGGCAAAAATGCATGCCAGCGACATACTTTTTCTTAGGGCCACACTGATTGTCATTTGTTGATATATACATTTCTAACCTGTTCAGCAGGATGATTTCTAACACTTTAGACAAAAAACTAGCTAGGGCCATGGATCCTATTATCCTTACTATTAATTTGTGGACTATGAAAAAACCTTTGATAGTATGCACCAGCAAATTTTGTAGAGACCCCTGCGTTATTATAGAGTCCCTCTTAATTATGTAAATTTGATTAAGTCTGTTCATGAGCATAGCAAGTGCAAGGTTAATGTTAATGAAGTCCTATCTAATGAATTTCTAGTGAACAGTGGAGTACTCCAAGGTAATGTGTTGTCACCAATGTTGTTTATCCTGCTCATGGATTTTTTAAACCATAGAACACTTGGGGATAGTGGAGAAGGATTGGAGTGGATTAGTAACAGGAAATTAGCTGACCTATAGAGTATGCTAATAGCGCTTTCCTTATTAGCGAAACGTCACAGGACTTCCAAAGCTTGAATACTAGAATGCATGAAATATCACATGAGGCTGGGCTCAAGATAAACAGAAGAAAGACAGAGATGATGAGAATGGAATTTGCAATGGAAGATGAAATATCACTGGAAGAAGAAAAGATTAACAAGGTGGAATAATTTAAATATTCAGGAACTATGATTTCTAATACAGTACAGGGTCTTTAGAATTGGAGTTTATTGAAAGATTGAAAAAGGAAAATCAGACAATGGCTAGGTTAAGTAAAATTTTGAAATCAAATCACCTGAAATTACATATAAAAATTAGGCTATATATCAGTTTAGTGAGATCGGTGTTACTGTCTGGACACAAGTCGTGGTATGACAATAAAACAATATTCAACAAATTTTGTAGATTTGAGAAAGTCCTCAGAAGAATATTGGGAGTTAAATGATAGGACAGGCTTAGAAAACATGAAATATTGATTTAAAAGCTCTAGATAGAGAAGACTGGCGAAATCTAACCGAAGCCCTTTACGTCAATAGGCGTAGGAGGAGATGATGATGACGAGATAAAATGAAAATGAAAAAATGAAAATCTTCAAAACTAAAACTATAATCAACATTTTTCCATTCAATAGCTTTTACAAGAAGAATGTAGTACAGTAAAAGAGATGTGGTAGACTGAAATCATCCTTCTCTCTCCTTTTCACACACTCAAGTGAAAATTTATTATTCATGAGCTGAAACTAAAGAGATTGGGATTCTGATATGGATCAATCTGGAAAAAGTGGAGAGACGAACTACGATTCAAGGTAAAAAAGTGCTATTGGTGTCAAAGTCAAGAATTGCAATTGGTTGATAGTTGACTGGATGGATGCAGGCATTACAATAATTTCAGATATAACTCCATGGTAGTCAACTGATGAAGTTTCCCAGGAATGTACGTATAGTCATGTACTTAAGATAATTGTAATGATTAATGTTAATATGTTTTATATATTTTATCAGGATGCTGTTATTGTATATTACATTTTTACCTTATAAATTCAGTTACAGTATAAGAAGAAAACGATTTCAAATACTGTACATGAAGAATAGCTCTAAAAATCTTAAAATTGCATCAGCTTCTGGGGCTTACAGCACCCCTAGCTGCTTTGATTGTTTTCAGACACCCGACCCTAAAGTTGCTGGATCCATGCTTGCTTCGGTCCCTGGCCAAGAGCTTATAAAACTCCAGTGGGACTCTGTATGGTTATTACATCCTCTACTATCCTATGGAAGAAGAGGAATATGCCCATGCATGAAGATGGCGGTGCATTCAGTGACGTCATGACGTTTGGAAGTGACAACTTCCTTGGACCTGTTGGCCTGCCTTAGCTGCAGGGTGGGTGAGGGAGGGTGTAACCTCACGCACATCTTAGGTGGTGTGTACAGTGACGTCATCATATTTAGATCTGTTGGTACGTTCAGATTTAAGAATCTGAATGTTTAGCCAGACGTCCTTTTTGGCCGAAATTCCAGGTATGGCAGGAATAGTTACACTTGACCTCCCAGTTTTAGGAAGTTTGGAAGGAGAGGCCTGCTTGGAGCATGAAGGTAATAGCCAAATCTGGAGTGGGGGACACAGCCAAAGCGGTCCGACTACTCTGACAGTACAGAGATGACAATCTCATGACTCATCACGGGTGTTCTTTAGACAAGTATTCTGCAGAGGACTCTTAAATGGATAAGAAAAGCCTTTTTCGATATTACAGGTTGGAGACTGGTAATCAGGATCTTCCAATAAGGCTGCCTTGGTAGGAGGGGGGGAATGACAGGCTCGACTAAGGTTCTTTTGGGAATTAGGAGATGCTTCTTCTGTTTTGTTCGGAGACACTTCTAATGGGAACATCTTGACTGCATAGTCAGAAAGGTATAACTCACCACACAGCGCACTTGGATGGGGTTAGGGGAATCTAGACAAAGCAGCATTGTCTGGAATAGAAGCATCTAGCGATCTAGCTCAGGGAGCGCAACTGCCGTAGCCAGGGGATCCGCGATAGGAATAGGTTCTATTTTGTAATGCACATTACCAACACTAGGACATATGTTCACGAAATTAGGGACATCGTACTCCATGACAGAAACCTCAGAGGGATTCTTACATGAACTTGGATGGGGGATAACATTCAGTGACACACACACCTTACATTTTTTCTAACCACTTACAATGGAGGAGAATTGAATTGAATATAAAATTTAGGCCTTAAGCTAAGCACTGGGGGAAGAGGAGGAGAGCAATCTTTCTTGGCTTGTTTCTTCCTATGAGAACGATATCTATCCCATTGGAAGAATGACCACTCCCTTACAATACTTACAGGGGGATTCTACCAAACATGTCTTTCCTCTACACGTCGAACATACCTGGTGAGGATCCACATCTATTCTGCTCATAAGGGTTTCACAAGGGCGACCATTATGGCCAGGATGAGGAATGCATCGAGGTCGACATAGTAGAAAGGCACACACACTATCATAAGTAATTCACACCCCAAGTGACAATGTCCTAATACAAAGACACGTACAAGCAAAAATAAGGGTGACGAGCGAGCTATGCGGTTTTCAGATCATAGTAGTAAAGGCAAGGACTTACCACTACCTCCACAATCAGTAGTGATGTGAATAGAAACTTGGGACAAGCGTAACCAGTCATGAGCACTAGCTGCCAAGAACCACAGTATGACAATCTACTGATTCTTCTTTTTAGACTGTGATACAAAAACAGAAGTAACCACATTAAATGACTCCAAAGTTTGTATCCAAGTAAGAATAAAAGTGGATTTCATCTCCTTTTCCCTGATTTCAGAGCTAAAATTAATTTGAGGCTAAAGTTCTACAAAAAAATGTGCATTTCCTTCCCAAGATACTTTTAACTTTGTTTGGGCTATTCTATTGATGTTAGATTTGGTTGTTTATTCAGGGGATAGTTTTCCTTGACCAATATGACCTCTGTCCAAGAATGCAATGTCATTCAATTAATTTCACTAACTTGTCACCAAGCTCAAACAGAACTTGATCCAAATCCAACGAGACTTGAAAACCTGACTTCATGATATAATTAGTTTTATCTACAAATTTTGCTAAGAAATTCTGTATGGAACATATATAGCAACATCTCATTGGTGTCTCAAATCTGTATTCACTAAATATTATCTTGAGTCCTGCTTTGTCACATTTGTGGGGTACTGTACTGTCTGACAGAATGGTGATTTCAAGTGGTTGGTTTGGTAGAATTACACTACAGTATTGAGGTGCAGTTTAAACTTTTTTAAGTTTAGTTTGACTTTTATAAAATTATAAGTGCAGTACAGTACAGTAAGTTTTTATTATATGAGTAGTGTAATTAAGTGTTAGAAGCAATTTTTATAATTTCATCTAGAGTTTAAAGTAATCAAAAGCCTAGACTGGCAACCCACCACCTGTTAAGTGGGAAGTCAGCAATGTGAACATCAGGGATGTACATTTTCACCCTTCACCCCACTGATTAGTGGCATCAAGAGAATAGGAAAGTATTTTGACTTTGAGACCGATAAACCTATTCAACATGTGCAGCATGTTGTTCTTAAACGGTGGCCACATTGGTTTATTATTGGAAACAAAATGGAAAAATTATTTATTCCCAGGAGTATCGTCGACATTCTAAGCTTCCAGAGCCAAAAGCAATATGAACATCCGGTGAGTATAGAAATAGAAAAGAAATTTTATCAAAATATCTTTTATAATGAACATATATACAGTATCTATTAATTTCGAATACTGTATATACTTAAAAATTCTTAGGTGATTTTTCATTGCATTTATACTACATTAAGAATGATGTAAGGTTGTATAAAGTAGTGCAACGCAGATTATATTTTTATACTTAAAATGAACGACAAAATCGCAACCTACGTAAAGAGGAGTATTATTGTAATCACCTAACGTAACCTTCTCTGGATTTCCCCTTGAACTAAAAGTATGCTTTCTTTTGTGCCTTAAACTTTTTTAATCTGATCAGCAACCATTAAACATAGTTTCCAAAGAGAAAGAGGCCTTTGCACAATATCATGAGGAACAGAGAGCTTTGCACTACTGTACAGTACTCCTAATGATTCTGTAAATTAAAAATTTGTCACTGGCATGAGACAGAGAATGTACATCATACCCCAAAAAAAAATCATTTGCACAATCCATGCAGTAATTGATTACATATTTGATGGAAGATATCTTTAAACCACTATAACAATAAAAAAAAACTAAAACACTAACAATCCATCGAGTACGCCTTCATTAAACCAAGTCAACTCGAAGACAAAGTGGTACAACATGCGCACCTTGTTATTGTTGCTATAAGCTGGTTGGTCTTATTACTTTACTTGAGGCATTAGTATATAGAAAGGAACCAAAATGGGAAATTTTTGGGGTAACAAACATAAGCTTCTGGAGAAGAAAGCAACATGAACATCAGGGGAGGTTCATAAAAATAGTCATGACATTCATAGATTTAAAACTACTTTACAGTATTAGAATATGATGTAGTTCTATACTGTTGTAAACAAGCAGCTCAGTTTCAATAGCTATATAGTAGTAAAAGAGACCTATTCAAATTTCAAGTCTCATCTATTTTTGAGTATTCTGTTGTAAAAATAAGTCTCCTGAGATGTGGCTGTAAATCTGAGAGTATAATTTTATGATATGACCTATGAAATTCAAAATCCTTATAGTTCTGTGGCATTTCAAGTATAAAAAAAAACAAAAATATTTACAAATAATTTTTCAAGTGAGTATATCATACCAGCGTGATTGTCTCACAACAAAGGATCCTTGCCTACACTGTATTATATAGCAAACTGTCGATAGTAATGAGGGTATTGCATACACAGAATAATGTAAAACTTCATTGGGAAAAACTTTAGAATTCACACAAAAAATTCAGGGACAAAGCCTTATTGATTAGAAGTTAGGAGGAAAATCATCGACAAATAAACAGAGGTGATCTATTTATCAGTCCATACTGTTATCAAACATAAACCTCCTTTCCACTAACATCAGAACAGCTAGGAGGATTACTCTGCACTTGTTTCAAAACCAGTCTTCCAATCAGTGGCAATACTCTCTTATAAATATTATAAGCCAGTATCACAGCTCAACAGCATCCTTCCTTTTAAGGATGTGCTTTCGAGGAAAACTTGACTTTGCTGTAGTATAACAAAAGATTTTTCATCATATGAAAAGGTATACTGATATTATCAGTCTTATCACCCATGATGTGAAAGTTAACTCCAATGATCTGAAAAGTGTCTTACCAGATACATGCTACAAAAGCCCACACTGAGATGCCCAAAATTTTATTTGAAAACACCTACTTGCTAATATACTAATCAGCCCCTTGAATAATAATAATAATAATAAATATCATTATAACCTTCATCTTTAAAGATTCATTGTTCAACTCAAGTCTTCTGCCAAAGAAATTAAGATTGTCTACAGCATCCACATAAGAGGTCTAATTTGTGCTCGAGTTATGCTTAAACTTCAACTCATAGAATGTATAGTTGAAACCAAAAAATATACCAGTCTAAATTTTAAGTTTTCTCATGTGGGCTTCAAATGATTAAATACTAAGGGTGAGAAATATAGAATATCTTTAGTAATAAGAAATATTTTCTCCTAAACAAGATACACATGTACAATATAGTACATTTTGCACAAAGACATTTTAAGACTGTACAAACACATTTGCCAACTCTTGAAAAATCACAGATACTCACAGGTTTATATGGTCAAATCTAAACAAAGCATGTCTGACCTAACATCTCAAGTTAGCATTAGAATAGAAAATATGATGGGGGAGAGAATACCACATTCATTTTCACATCAACAAGTTGTCCACAGATGAAGTACACAATTTACAAATGAAAACTTCCAAAGTAAGGAGCTCCATATCTTCTATCATTATTGTCGTCAGTCAACAATATGACCTACAATGGCATTTGTAACAGAGCTTTGAGAGTGAATCATCTGCTCTACACAATGTAAATTTATTGTTTTGGAAACGCCTACACACTTCCCCTACATGTGAATACGAGCTGACGACAGCAAGACCCGTGCTATTGAAAATAACCATGACCCTTGTCTAAGATTGTCTTTTTCAGAATGCATTGCATAACAACATTACAAAGTATGAACTTTAAAACATTTCTGAAAAGGGCAATGGTCACTTGCAACACCACTTAAGCACTATTGCACGTTAATAAAGACAGGGGCTGTATCAAAACAACATGGCTAATTCTTTGACCACAAAGATCCTTTACACCAGTACATGCATTACATTCTGGCCTAATTACACTAAAATATCTTTACAAAGATATCTTTTTGATTTCGAGTTTCATCAAATTGAGTTAACAAAATCTATAGCTGAAACATCTGATTGTATCATTATTACCTACCGCATTCAAGGTCATTCCATAAATCTCTTACACCCATTCAGCTTTTCTGAGATTTGTTTATTTGCATAAAAAATTAAATGAAGTAATTTGATTAATAACTTATGGTGAAATTTTGGTTTGACATTATTAATTGTATTAAAAGTATTTGAATTATCTCTCATGCACTGAAAACTAGCAAACAGCACAAGGAAAAGTATACTGTACCATTAATCCAGCACATTACTGTAGATAGAATTCTGTTACCTTTATACAAGTAATAACAGGCAGTAATGACACATTTTAGTAAAACATGAAAAGGGTTATTTAAATTTTACATAACTGCAGGTTTTCAACTTAAAAAGACAAAACCCTAAAAATTATTTACAATAAAACATGGCAATCTCTCTTTCACTTGGCAGAAACACTACCGTTACCAATTAACTGGCGATTGCCAATATACTGTACTTGCAATTTAAAAAATTAACAGACTGCATCTGTTGGATGACTACTAATCCTGTGCTATCTATTAAAGTAAAAGGATGAAAAACAGACGATAAAATAACACTGATCTTACAAGTTTTCTTTAGAGTTAACACTAATCACCTTGATTAACATTTCAAAAATTTATTGCTACTTTTTTTCTCACTTCTTTAGCATAATAATGGAATACCTTCAATGCTTTACACCAATTAAAAGATTTTATAAAACATCATGGCCCATTCAAATTTTTCACATAAAATTCCTTATTCTGGCCAAGATAAGAAAAAATGTGCGGTTTCAAACGGTAACGGACTGTAAATACTGTAAACAAAGTTGAGGTGATCCAAAGCTAGATTTTGCTTCTAGAGTGAATTTGGTTTAGCTTTTAACATTCATTCTTCTTAAAGGGTCTATGTTAGCAGTAAATCTATCACCCATGGTCTAACTCCCATTTAAGGAGAGGCTATTCATAAACAAATCATATATGTTTGCAAGGGAATGAAGAGAGGGGAAGAGAGTAATTCATAGTTGCATGAGAATAGAGGATACCAAGATTCTTTGAAAATTTCACTTTCCCATTTTTGAAATATTGTGACTGATCATTCATCTAGTGAATAAACGAGTTTACATACTAGAACAGTGTTTGTAAACAGAAATATATAAAACTACAAATATTTAAACAAATACTCGCCCTGACATACCCAACTTAAAATAACTTCTAGTGGCTATATAGCTGGTAAACATGAAGCCAATTATAATTTTTGATTGGAATAATGAATTTAGAAAAAAAAATCAAAGAAAATTATAGCATTTTAACCATAAAAACAACTAAATATATGAATTTAGAAATAAAAAATGTCAAGGAAAATTGGAGCATTGTAACTATAAAAAATACTTTTATTTCCTAATGCATAAAAATATTGGGAATATGACATTTCTGTGATTACTTACATCATATCCTACTGAGGACTAGAAATTTATCAAGAACGCCCCTTCCTAAAAATTCCATGGTTTCTAAATTACTTCTGGAATCCATGATATAAATAATGCTAACCTATTCAGAAAAATAAAGGTAACTTTTATTAGGTGAATTAACTTTCAAATTAAACAAAAGTTCAGAATATCCTCAGCATGGATTCTAGCCTAAGACACCCATTCTGTAGCCCTTGACATAAAAAAAAAAGTTGATCTTAACGCATCAAATTAATAAGGCATGAGACTTGTGTAAACATTCCAGCAAACATAGAATTATACTGTATATCATGTTTTTAAATACAGGCTTAGTTTGAGAAACCTGACTAAGCTAATGTGTTGGAATGTTACTTGGAACAAGGTTTCAGGATGACTACTGCTTTAGTATCTTCTAGCAAAAGTGCAGTCAATATTTCTAGTGCTTTAGAGATTACTGAAATTTTACGATTCATTATGCTGACCAAGTATGCACATTACAATTATGATTGAGGAATTAGATTATAAAATGTAGGCTGGAGGCCAGGCACTACGAAAAGGAAGGTCATTCCAAAGATTCAGGGGAAATCTCCCAAATTACAAAAATAATGATAAAATTTGATAAAATCTTCTATTTCAACTTGATCATGAGCAAAGAACTAAAACTACTTTCAAGAAACTATACAATACCTGCAAAAGTAATTTCAAAATTTTTCATTTATCCAAGAACTTTGGCTTTTTAATTCACAATATTCATCATATAAACACCTTCCTTTGATCCTTACTTTCAAATGTAAACAAGACTGATCTATGATTTCCAAGAGGATTTGATTTAATTACAGATAATAAAATCAAAAGTTATAAGAATCTTTATGTAATAACTACATGGAATATCCTTTTGCTTATTTTTTTCTGTATGACAATAATCTGCAAGTAATAAAATCTATTTTGTGACTGCACTGGTAACAAATATGTACACTAAGGAAAACGAGGGAATCTTCGTCAAAGCTTTGGGACAACAGATCTTTTCATTTTATGGTTACACCCTAAGGTATAAGTATGCATATTAGTAATGAAAAGAAAAAAAATCATAAAACCACAATATTTTTAAGTTTGATCACACTACTGAGCTCAAAACCTAATTTCACAAAGGCTTGGTAATATCTTTTGACTGAATAAACCGAGAATTTTTGAACTGGGTAAAATTTATAAAAACGAATTCTTTTTTATCAGAACCTGATATTTTCTTGATATAAGATGATTTGGTGATCACATAAAACAAATGAGGCAGTTTTTTTCTATATTCTTGAACTGGTTTAAAGAACCAATTCAAACCTGGGATAAAATTACTTGTATATGATGCTCTGCTCTTTGACAAAAAGGAAACCTGTCAATATGAGTTTAATCTGGTTAAATTTGTAATTATAAGATTCATTAATCAACAAAGTTTGCCAATCTCGAATGAAGATAGGTTTTAAACATTAAAAATTCACACTGATTAAAACCATGATGATGATAACAATTGGAACTACAGGATTAGGATTCCAACACATTTCAACACAGTATACACACTTAAAATTTGTGGAATGAATCTTTCATCTCATGGACTAAAGGGATTTTAAAAATAATCCTGAAAATTCTAAAGCAATAAAGTAACCTATCATTTCTATGATCCCGACTGCTAACATGACCATATTGTGGACATCCTTGCAAAATAAATAGAAGCAATCAGTATACAGTAAATTGTGTAGTGTAAAACTTTACATTCTCTATTTTGTTCTTAGGATGTTGAGGGATAGATGTACATATCTTAATAAACAGTACATTATGATGACGATGACGATTTGTCTTGTTTGTATTATCCAAGGCAGGAATTCTAGTAATGAAGAAAATATTGTTTACCTTTACTGACTCAAAAACAAATTGATCACATACAATAGATTAGAAACTGTTCACTCTCCCCAATATCATTAGCCAACAACCCATTCTTGCTTATCAACAAATAATGACATTCCAAATGTATAAATACATCATTAACTTTGATCGTCAGCATGATAGAAAATTGAAATACTGTACTGTTTTATGTGCACAGTGGTAATGGGACAATGTATTAAAAATTTTCCTCAAATTTAAAAATCTCCTTGTAAGTAAATTCCACTACCTACCAGATTTTTTTAGTGGCTGAAAAAGTAAGACTAAGCTTATAATAAAAACAAATAAAAAAAGAAATACACATGAAAGGTTGTGAAAACTTATAAAAAAGAAAATAAAAGATTAAGCCATATTATTTCAGTTTCTCTTATCAATCATGCAAATGGAAAGGAAGGTTATCATCAATAAATTCCAACTGATTGCTAGTTAGAGGATACTTAACACTCCTAGGTTGTTACTATTTTTGATACCTTACTTTCTGAAAACTCTCAAGTCTCTTTCAGAGGATTATATCCCACCCCTAAATAAGTCAATTGCTGTTGGTTGATATTGAGAGTGAGTTAGGAAAAATCAGTACCAACTCATTACTCCCAATGTTTGCTACTTTAATATTAAGAGATCCTTCGGCAGTGGGAGTGACTTAACCTGCTTCAAATGAATTTTGATGTATATATTGTACTAAATTTATTGTACTAAAACACTATTTCATGAATAGAAGCTCCTAAGAGCTGTAATCCTGGTTAACCATAGTCACAGTAAATAATTTTTGTGATGATACATTGTTAAATGCAGGTAACATTGCTGACAACTCAGCTATGAAAAGTCTTTTTCAAAAATGAGACCTACTAACTTTATTACAGGATACTGCAAAATACCATGCCTCATCAAGATAGACGGAAAACTGCAGTTGATTTTAGAATACAACCCTCATATTACCATATAACCACACTGGTGGCGATAGTGGTAGCAGTAGAGCTAATAACAGCAGTAAAACAATAATTAATTACTGCATACAAAAAAATATGGTACAGTATTAACATCTACTGCAAAATATATCCAATTAAAATCATACCAATATATTTTCCTAACAAATACAAAATTTGTACTTCTGGGATCTATAAAGACCCCAATCAAAATAGACAATTATTAAAATTTTCTACTTGTATTGAAAATTCTCAAAATTTGTGAACAAAATTAAATTCAAACCCGGAAATCTTAGTGGAACTAACAAATCTATCAATGTTGTGACACTGAGCTCAAGCAAACTCACAGCCACAGAGTTTTGGATCACCTCAATATACATGGGAATGAGATGCTACAAGGAACATGACACACAACATTATGCCCACACATAGATACAATGACCACAACCATTTAATGGCTAATTACCAGAATATACGGTGAAATTAATATCCTTAGTTGTTACTGTACTCTGCTGGTTGAATACACAGGCAAAAATCTTTCCTTGTGCCCAGAGGCAAATGTGAAACGTGTTAAATCGTACACAAAGTTGATATTAACACCTTAGTTAATACATCAAAAATACTTTCTGATATAGTAAAGTTGTTATAATGAAAATTTCACTGACTTATGCGGCAACTTTCATGATTCAATAAAAAATATCACTAACTGGAAGTCCAAAGAGGGTATTTTTGATAAAACACTGAACATGAATACAAACACTCTGAAGGACCATTGATGTATAAGAATAAATTTGGGACATATAAAATAAAATAAAATGTTAAACCTATAAATGCACAAAGCTTGAATGAAATCAATTTGAATGCACAGCTTTGTGGGCTGAACCCTTGGACCTCTGCATATCATTTATTATCATTACCCCTGGAACTTTATAAAGATGTAGAAACCTGGGACCCTTTGGTCATCTAATATAAGGCATTCAATTACAGAATAATACAGCTTCAAGCTGACTCTTTAGGTAATTCTGTTTTTAATTCTAGTTTGACTTAGCCAGAAACTTAAATATTTCCTCTTTTGTCGGCTGTAACGGACAAAGAAAAAATTATCAAAATTCATGCAGACTTTTCACTTCCTAGGATACTTTCAACATATTGCTAGATAAAGGATTAATATTGACATTATGAGGAATTTTACAGTCTCACATATTGTTAAAGAAGCTAAGTCAGCAAAATTTTAAATATATAAAATGAAACGGCGTAACTGACATGGCTAAACAAAATATATATATAAAAAATGTTCTTATAAAGCATCTGACACTTGATCCCCTATGGGCAGGCTTCTATTAAGCACTTCCAGTCCAAATGCCCATTATGCCACTGTCCCACGACATTTTTTTCTATATTCTAATTTTCTTCCAATGCACTCATATACATTCTGGAATGATAGCTTTCTTAATAGAAATTGTAACACACACCAACCTGAGCGTCTGCAAAATGCTTACTGTTTATATACCTTCAAAAATTGTATATAAACAAATATATAGTACATATACTATATATAGATACCAAATATGTGTGGATGTATGTAGGTTACAAGAAAATATTATGCATACAAGATATATATATATCAATATAGAGAACTGTGTAATGTATGAATTTTTTTTTGTATATTCAAGGTAGCCAGGTGTTTTAGGAAAGAAAATAATTTTTGTGGTTATGACTAACATTACAACAGGAATAAAGGACAATGGACATACAATTTACCCCAAAAAACCTATTCGGCAACCCTTAATTTTGTCACTGAAAATAAAAATAAAATACATATTCTTACACTATTTGTTCTACATAAGCAAAATCAATTGAGGCTCTCGTGTACACCTTTTAACACAAATTATATCAGTCATTGATTAGCAAAAATATTTGTTCGAGTTTAATGTTACTGGAAGTTATAAAAAAAAATTCAGCTATCACACAGGTCTATTCCTACTTATATTTGAAATATGCACTTTCGCTGCTGCTTTGGTGTTATTTACTAACTTCACTGAGACAGTGCTATTAGTGAATACTGTTGGTAGTACTGTATAGCAAATGATTCATACTAAAGCTTACAAAAAACTATTCAAATCCATGTGCAAAATAGTATGCCATATGTCGGTGTGGATAACTTCGCACTTTCTTAGTTTAAATTTTCTAAATATTTTGGTAGGTGGCTTTATAATCCTACAAATAAAGGAACTATCAATTCGATCACTTCTCAGTTTGACAAACTATAATTATTGCTGTAATGTTTCCCTTTATTGTTTATAATTTAGATGTGTATCAGCAATGAATGGGTTATTAGGCAATATGCAGTACAGTACTATCACTAAGAAGCGGGTACCGCATGTTCCACTCAATTTACTTGTGGGACATAGGATGTGAAAAAATTACAACTGGATTTTCAAAATACGTACATCTTTGGTTTCAAAGTCACAAGGAGAAAATTTAATGGAGTTTCATAGTACTGTAATCCAATTGCTTTATATCAGGATGTTGATATCAGATATCCTCAAAATAGAGAATGAGCACTGAATTGCTTATGCCTACTTAGGGAAACGGTCAACTGATTTAAAGGTAGCGATATTGCTAAAGCTGCAACCAAGGCTAGACTGATAACCACTTAATTGCAAATTTGCTTTCTTGATTGTCATTTATCTAAAATAAAAAACAAAAACGTCTTCAAGTTTAGAGCACGTTTAACTATGTCATAGAATGCTCCTTGTGATCCACAATTTACATGCATGGTTTGCCCAAGAAGGATCTGTTTAATGGCTGTGTGTTATTCTAAGTTCAGGGTAATGAATAAAGTGTGCTGTCTTCTCATCTTGTTTGCATTTAGGGTAAGTGACATGTGCTTGGAATAAATTGATTATTGGAGAATTTTTACAAAAATTGTGGTCAAAAAGTTTAAATTTTTATAGGAACTGCCAGTTAAATCTTATCTATGCAATGCTAGTGACTCATGTTGAATATATTTACATCTCATATGAGATAATAATTATTAAGTAAAATTGATAATCAAGTCTTAAGAAAAAAAAAAAAATCCGGTTAATTCTCATTTTGAATATTGCTATATTGCCTCGTATGTTTGGACATTCCATAACATTGATAATAAAATTACCAAATCTACCAATGCAGTTTCAACCAATATTCATTTCAGTAAAAAAAATTCTTTTGCCTCCCTTTTCAATAGACGGCTAGTTTTAAGGATTTTTTATACTTAATTAATACTAGAATCTTCTAAAAAAATTTTGCAACTAAAAAGGGTGTAGCGAGTTAAAGCTGATTCTATGTTATTATGTAACTTTTCATCTCATTTGTCCCATAAATTTAAGAGATTTGCCAGAGTCTAATTCATGGGAGGAGACAGCATAAGAATCCAAATGGCTGCAACAATCAGAAGTTTGGGAATGAAGTTGCTTCCCATGTAACATTATCTAGGATACCTTGCACTATTAGGATAGTTGTACCTTAAGGAAAATATATACTTCCCCAAAAGACGTTTTCTTAGGACAGTATTGAGCTTGACTGCTTTTTCAGGCAATTTCTAGTCTGCCTTAAAAATTTGTATGCTGCACATGCCATCTTCATGTCACTGACTGAACCAGGAAAAATAACAGTAACTAGTACATAGCCTACACTGAGGATGATAAATACTAGTTTTCTCTCTTCTAGATTTAGCATATAAATTCCTCTGAATAAATGTCCATGATTTAAAGGTGGCAACAATAATAATAGTAGAAATAGGCATATAAACGTTAGAATTGCCATATGACATTCTCAAACCTAAACATTTTGTGAATGCAGTTCCAATTCTCACCTGGGAGAACTATTCAAATTCCAATTTTCTAAAATGTTGTTCCCACATATAGATTTCGATATGTTAGAATTTACACTTTTATAAGTTTTGTGTTTACCATTTAATATTCATGCAGGTAATTTCCATCTACCTCACAAAACTATAGGGCACCTAAAACCAACATCTTTAAGGTTGCCAAGAAATTGAAGCCAAAAATGCAATCATGCTATTAAGATTGTTGTTGATATGTGTATAGTTTAATCCATCTCAAAGGACTGGATGAAAGGTTTGCTCTTCCAAAAAAAATCTTATACAATACCGAGTACTCCTAACAACTATCTATTCAATCCATTAACATCCGGCCCAAGAAATACTGCATTAAGACCCTCGCCAAGATCAACCAAGCTATGTACTTGAACACAAAGGTGAAAAGGCAGCCAACAACCCTTGATCTTCCTGATCTAAGAGGAATCAAAACTGAATGCAGATCAATGCAAAAACAATTAATTCTTGTAATAGATTAAACAAAGGATGGAATGGAAGAGAATAAACCACAAACTAACATTGCTAAGGCAGCATAAATATTAAAATATAAATCAGATTTAGGCTCCAACTGCCCTGTTGATATCGACACATAAGGGTTGGGAGTCTCGGAGGACAAAAAATATATTATTCAACTGCACATTAAATTATCGATTTCAAAATCAATTTATAGGGTTGTGGGTGAATATATAAATAAAACTAAGACTAGTATTTTAACTTGCACAAAGGTTTACAGCTTCTCCAAGATAGGGTCTGATCCTTTAACTCGTCATGTACGGTACGCTATTGAAGACTTGTGCCAGGGTGCTTATGGTGTGGTCTTGAATTTCATATACAGATATAAGGCAGTATAAATGGATGGATGTATCTAAAAACAGAATAATCACGGCACAAGGTAAACTTACTTCAATTCAGCAACTTCCTAAACAATACAAGTCGACCTGGCCCTTAGGAATTCAAATGCACAGCTGCTGTACCATAACTTTCTCCAGTTCAAATGAAAAGAACAGGTCAAGACCCTTGACTCAAACGAGGCTGGCAAACAACTATTGGATATATTTTATCAAAATTGGTGAAAACTGAATTTCCTTCATTTTAGAACTAAGTTTCATCTACTCCATTAATATAGAAATGCAGTAGGTAAGGCTACACCGCAACAAGATAACCTTAAATTTTAATCACCCTAATGAGACCATAGACTTGCATTTCTTGAATATCACAGGGTTGGCTCAAACAGTAAAATCTTAAACGGAGTGAAAATTGAAGCAAGACATTGGAAGAGACTGGAAAGAACAGATGAAAAGTAAATGACAAAAGGCAATGTAGCTAGGGTCAAAGGAAAACAGCAAAGAACATAAAGAACATCAGTAATATCGACAATGACTTATAAAGTAAAATGTAAAAGGTACCGACCTGTGTGGTAGAAGTACTGACTGTGTGATAAGCACTTAAGTTTTCAGCTACCCTTACTTAGATATAAATTTATATAATGATTGCATAATAATGACATGCTAGATGCTTTAATCACTGCAATACAAAGATAATCCGTGCACAAACTTTTAACACCGGAATGTAGTAGTGTATGTATGTATGTACATGCATATGTACTTGAATAACATATAATCATCATTAGTGTACTTAGCCAGCCTAGTAAGAATGTTTTTCTGTAACCGATTCCCAATTAAATAAAAAGCCCTAAATAAAAACTATTCACTTCAAGGCAAAATTTAAGCTCAATTTTAGATGTAATAGCTGTGCAAATGTGCCACCAGAGCCTGGCAGAAAACAAAACTGAATTTAACCTAATGACAAGATATAAATTTTAATAGCCTAATGTAGAAATGTACAGGGATATGTGCCAAACAATATTGTAAAACCAGGCTATAATAATGAAACAAGAACAAGAGGTACGGGTAAAACATACTACGAGTATAGCAATAAATACCCAAAACCTCTCACTTCAAACAGATGTTATACTGGAATGGGTTTGATCCTATATATGTATATATACACTTCTATGCATATTAAAATGCACATACAGGTATACACATCTATATATGTATATAGTACTTTTGTAAAATGTTGATGCAAACACAAGCCTAGCCAGGCCAGTAATACTATAGCGTATTATCAATTTATGGCACACCAACCTTGCTCCTTTCACAATATTCCTTATTTTAAGCAGTAGTTCATGGCCATTTAGTAACACCAAACACACCGAAAACCCATTACAAGTTTGCATTTAAATATATGACAAATTTCATTATATAACTACTGTATTTGGAAGAAAGCAAGCAAAAAATTAAAGGATAACCATACATCTGAATGACCAATGTATCAACATTTTCAGAAAACAAACAATGTGAGAGAGAGAGAGAGAGAGAGAGAGAGAGAGAGAGAGAGAGAGAGAGAGAGAGAGAGAGAGAGAGAGACCTAAATGCTAGACAATGGAATTTTGATAATTTCACTAAAATATAGAGGGACTGGAAAACCAGGAATATACTATACAGTATATAAATAAAACTTTCATAATCTATATATCTATACCTATTTACTACTAAATATAGCATCACATGGCTGAAAAGATTCTAGTGCCATTACTAAAGAGCAGGCACTCTTTTTAAGGTGGGAGGTTAGCCAAAAGCTTGCTTCCATTCCATTTTGTATCTTTCTGCACACTGAAGAAATTCTTATCCTCATGACGTTACAGAAAATCAGGTAGCCTAAGGAAAAGGCATTTAACTATCCAACATGACCATACCAATTCCATTGCTTGCAATTAGAACAACCCAGATTTGTCATTATATTTGAAATGCAAATCACAGACCAAGATTTTTTTAAGGGGTTCAATATTATAGAACTTCAAAGGTACAAACAAACCTACTTGCTTCCAAATTGCTTGTGATTATCTAATATATCAAAATAACACCTCAATAGAATATAAATTTTGACACTGCACATCACTACGTCCACTTCATTTCCAGGTGTAATCCATTTTTTAAATAAACAAGTTACTAAGATAACAAAACGTCAAAAGTTTTGCATCACACTGGCGATACGCAATGGAAGCACCCTTCCTATTGATATAACCCTCAAGTCGACCAATACAAATCTCTAGTCCACATCATATTTGCCATTAAGCCTCTTTCCACTGCTTAAGTCAATGAGCCTACAGGTACACTTTCTAAATGAGATATTTTGTAGTTTATCTTGTATTGCCTGAATGACCTAGACGGTGAGGAGGCACTTTTATCCATTTTACTTCAGAGACAATCACATTATTCTGAACGCTTTTGGCCATCGAGTCATTACATATGTATCGATAGTATTTCACCTTAATTATGTCAATTTTTGAAGATGCACTTTGGGTTCATAAATAACATTGCCTGAATCCTTTGCTAAAGTCATGATGCTTCTAGATATAGCCTTAAACAATGCAATACAGCCAGAAACACCTCCTGAGACCAACTCTTTATAATAGTGAATTTTTTTCTTGGTAATCTTATACTTTCATGTTTCAATTTTGCTGCATCGGTGTCTCGGTAGTAAGCCTTTGCTTGAATAATACAGTTTCTTCAAATATCAATTCCTTGAGTTTCTCCTTTGGAAGATCATCAAGTTCCATTTCAAACTTGAATGGTTCTTCAGCAACAGGCTGTAAAAGGAAGATTAAAAGTCCAAATTCAACAAATCTTAAATCCATTTTAATTTCTATTTCTGAGGATTTAATGCAATAACAAAAGATGAGGTTGCAAAATCCAAATTGATACATTACTACCATAACTAAAAGATCAAGCCACAATCTTATCAAACCCCAAACAGTAAATCCACCCTATCAATACTGAATACCAAGACATAACGTAAAACCTCCTTATACTGTACACTGTTACTATGTTTCAAGCACCACCGCGGTTCCAGATGTAACGAAAATAAGCAATAAAAAAATGTTTTCCCACTTGTAAATATTCACTTGAGAAATGTAATTGTACTTATGTAATTTTAAAGTAATTTGTATTTGCCTTAATTATACAAACCTGAGTTCTGCATATAAGAATACAGTATATCAGAGAAATAGGAACACGGCTGTTAAAACTTTTAAAAAGGTGTCAAAAAATGAGACGGCAGCAGGGAAGCACCATACCCCCAGCTAGCTCACTGACAAACCCCTCGATTGCAGGCGGGAATTACTGTAAATATGTGTAAAGAACACAGGTTTGTAGAGTTAGGAAAAATGCAAAATATGCAAAATACTTCCATACTGTAATGTTTCTACATGAACACAAACCTTCATTCTTTACATAGGAGACTCATCCTTAAGTCCCCTTACCAACTAGCTGAACTTTTACCCATGATCTGAATACTAGAGCATGCGTAGGGAGTGAGGATCCTTACACCTCTTCAACCAGTGGTTTGACGATACCAGTAGGTTAACGGCCCGGTCACTAGATGCTAGTGAGCGATAAGAAATTTTCATGGCAAATTCTAAGGCAAAAAAAGTAAGAGGTTTGCAAACACCGACAATAAAATGGGTTCACCAAGACATTCCACACTACCCCTCGTTTAAAGTGTGGGAAGGACACTTCTATATTAATATTATTACTAGCTAGGCTACAATCCTAATTGTTAAAGCAAAATGCTATAAGCAATAGGGTTCCAACAAGGGAAAATAGGCCAATGAGGAAAGGAAATGAAAAAATAAACAAACAATATGAGAAGTAATGAAAAACGAAAATAGAATATTTTAGAAACAGTAACATCATCAAAACAGATATTTTATATATAAATTATAGTAACACTTATAAGAGCCTGTTTAACCTAAAAACATTAACTGCAAGTTTGAACTTTTTGAAGTTCTACTGATTAAACTACTAGGAGAGGAAGATCATTCCATAACTTGGTCACAGCTGGAATAAAACTTCTAAAATACTGTGAAGTATTGAGCCTCATGATGGAGAAGGCCTGACTATTAAAATTAACTGCATGCCTAGCATTACGAACAGGTAAGTACTGTCCAGGAAGATCTGAATGTGAAGGATGGTCTAATTTATGAAAAATCTTATGCAACATGAATAACGAATTAATTAAATGACTGTGCCAGAGATTAATATCTACATCACAAATAAGAAATTTCATAGACCATAAGTTCCTGTCCAACAAATTAAGATGAGAATTAGCAGCTGAAGACCAGACAGGAGAACAATACTCGAAACAAGGTAGAAAGAAAAGAATTAAACACTTTCAGAATAGACTAATAAAAAATCTTGAAAAACTTTCTCAATAAGCCAATTTTTTGTGCAACTGAAGAAAACACAGACCTGATATGTTTCTCAAAAGTAAATTTGCTGTCAAGAATTACACCTAAAATTTTAAGTCATACAAAGTTAGAGAAATATTATAAATGCTGAGATCTGGATGCTGAGGAGCCACTGTTCTCGAACAATTACAATTATACTTTGTTTTCTTAGCATTAAATTTCATGCCCCATAATTCATACCATACACTAATTTTAACAAGATCTCTATTAAGGGAATTCTGCAACCCACAGATCTACATTAAGGAGATGGAATTGATGGAGAGTAGCAACATCTGCTGGAGAGTTATGGGGTCCTTTGACTGGCCAGACAGTACTACACTGGATCCTTCTCTCTGGTTATGGTTCTTTCCCTTTGCCTACAAAGACACCGAATAGTCTGGTCTATTCTTTACAGATTCTCCTCTGACCTCATACACCTGACAACACTGAGATTACCAAACAATTGCTCTCCGCCCAAGGGTTAACTACTGCAATGTAATTGTTCAATGGCTACTTTCCTCATGGTAAGGGTAGAAGAGACTCTTTAGCTATGGTAAGCAGCTCTCCTAAGCGAAGGACACTCCAAAATCAAACCATTGTTCTCTAGTCTTGGGTAGTGCCATAACCTCTGTACCATGGTCTTCCACTGTCTTGGTTTAGAGTTCTATTGCTTGAGGGTACACTCGGGCACACTGTTCTATCTAGTTTCTCTTTCTCTTGTTTTGGTAAAGTTTTTTTATAGTTTATATAGGAAACATTTATTCTAATGTTATTACTATTCTTAAAATATTTTATTTTTCCTTGTTTCCTTTCCTCACTGGGGTATTTTCCCTGTTGCGGCCCCTGGGCTTATAGCATCCTGCTTTTCCAACTAGGGTTGTAGCTTAGCATTTAATAATAATAATAATAATATGCAACAAGACAGTTTTCTAAGCCATACCATGTCTAATGTGTATATAGCATGAAAAGTAATGGGCCAAGAACATTACACTGAGGAACACCAGATATTACATCCCTATATAGTACTCACTAAGGTGCCCATCAACAACTACTCTTTGCAATCTACTGTATTACTTAAAAACTTAATAATGAGGCTAAGAAACGACCCACCCAATCCCAACTGTTTGAGTTTGAAAACGAGGGCATAGTAATCAATGCAGTCAAAGCCAGAGCTAAAATAAAGGCCAATCATATGAACTTCCTGACCACAATCAAGGTATTTCTGTACAGCTAAAAGCTACATGGGGCTTACCTGGAGATGGATCGGATCCAGCTAACAGCATGTCAGATGCTGTGCCCAAGAGAGGGGAAGGTAAAATAAAGAAAAGGCCAGCCATTCTTACATTCACCACAAACTGATACATAACCTCTATCCTTGATCAGCTGTTAATAGTCCTGTGAGAGAAGCTAAGGTACCTAACCCAATTGCTGTGCAGCTACAACAAGTCCTAGAGAGAACATGTCTAGCGACCTGTTTGTCAAGTCCTGCAGGTAGTGGTCAGTGAAGGTTGTCTGACACTTCCCAATGTCTGCTCATGATCCCTGCGTCACGGAAGAATTCTTTTTGAACAGTAATTTCATGCCCCTGACCGTGAACTCTGGGTTGTCCCCCTCTTTGGGAGGAAGGTGAAGGATTGATAACATGGTCAATGACCTCTCTGATCCACCTAGAGATCGTTTTTGTAATCCACCTACTTAACTCTCCCAGTGGTGACAAAGAGATGTTTTACCCCGGGATGATCTCCATGAGTTGTACCTTAACCAAAATGCAACCAGTGGACATGGCAGTAAAAGAGAGTAAGCATGCTTGTGCGCACACTGAGGCACGCAAGTGAGCTCCGGAGAACGCCCTTCTGCCGCATAACCTGAACCTCTACCTGGAGGCAAAGGTCTTGAAAATTCTTGGGGCAGCCCCTCTCAGGATGTATTGTAGAAGAAATCCCACCCACAGTGAAAGAGAATAAAATTGTGTAACACTCCAGTTCTTAGCATGCCTCCTTGTTTAGGGGGCATGCTAAGCTTGTATGCATTGCTAAAATCTTCCTAGCTATTTGTCAATAGCCTTTAGTATTCCCAGAAGGTCACCCATCCAAGTACTGGCTTCCCAACACTACTTAACCTCACTGCTAGGTTAACCCATTACTGCCTGAATTTTTTTTTCTAAATTTTTTTCATTATTTAAGTTTAATATGTATATTTATATGGTATTATCATATATTCAATGTATTTTCCATGGTATTTGTCCATATATAGGACCTACTATATATAGTAGGTTAGGCAGATACGGGGTACACATTTTTATTGATGAGTCTATTTTCTATAATAAAATTTTATTGGTATTTTTTCATTACAAAGAGGATGTATTAGAAGCAAGACACTCAATAATAGTGCGTTTATTACTGAATAATACAAAGAAATATTGCAGTTTACTGCTAAAATTTGTTGCAATTGTAAGCCCTATTACTTTTGCACGTGCTGACAGTATTTGAATATGTGAAATGGATAATAAGTGAAATGTTTAACAGAAAATTGTGATACTTTAGAATAAAAAAGAAATAAAACTGGTTCATGCTTTAGAGAAACTTCCTTCTTAGTTAAATTTTGAGATAAATTCCGTGATATCACATAATAACAAACCAGATACTATAATTAGCAGTATTCTAAAGAGCACGATGATGATAATTAGCAAAGCATTTCACACACAATGGAACTCCACACTTCATACACCCTTGCGAAGGACGTTTTCCAAGGGGTTCGACGAGGTGACCAATATTGTCATAACGTACATCTGGAATAACCCGAGATGACTGTCTTGGCCGGCCTATTCCCACACGTGGTTCTGCCTTCTGAAGGTATGTCCTTGCAATGTAGCGCTTGAATGAAAAAAGTGAAAGGTTGCTTTCATCAACACGATGCAGAAGCCAGCAGTTCTGAATCGTTGCATCAATTACCCAAGAAAATATAGGCCACCACCACTTTTTCATTCTAATGGATATACGGTAACAATTGATGTTTTGGTCCATCCTATCAGTGCCACTCATGTGCCTGTTGTAATCCCCGATGAGATAAGGACGACTTACACTAATTTTCTTTTTGTCCTTTGCTGACCATCGAGATAAACTTTCTAGAGGATAAACAGGAGAAATATTTGATACCACTGAAACTACTGCATTATACTTCCAGCATACCAACAAGATCTTGTGAATATTATCCACAACAACATCTGTATCTCCTCGAGGAACCTTCTTCATTTCGTTTGTGGAGTTTATAGGACAAGTCCTCGGAATTCTGTTGTCCCTTATTGTTCCAGTTGCTTCATAGTTTATCTCTTGTTAGTGATTTACTAAAGGTAAACTTGTGAAGTAGTTGTCGAAGTAAAACCTCACTGGTATATCTTTGATATGACTTGGTATTTTTTCAAATAAAATCATCAAAGTGTCCCCACCTTTTCCAAACCTTTCTTCATAGTGACGATTCAACCCGAAGGCTGTCCCTTGGTATACATCAAACGTAGCTAAATATCCAAGTGGAGAATTTAGGCACCAAGCTTTAAATCCAAATCTCACAGGTTTATTCCGAATGCACTGTTTGCATCCATGCCTACCAAAATATTCTATCATTGCTTCATCAAGTGATATATGTTGATCCTTGTTTAGTGCCTGATTATCAGTGGAAGGCAGAAACCGTAATATTTCTTCAAATGTATCACGTGACATTGCCTTAGCAATGAATTCGACTCCAACATCAGCATCCAAAGACCAGTATAAGCGGCAACTTGGTAATGTGTGGTATCCTGAGAGTATGAGAATGCTTGGATAGTAACAGGGAACTGAAAATTTGAAACTACCGAGGCATTGTTAGCTGGAAAGTCACTTCACCAGCGACGAGGTGAGCATCCAAGGACCAGAAAATAGCGAACAAGCAGTTTATTCTAACGAAGAAACAACCAATTTGCTTTAGGGTGATACTTTTCTAAGATTTTTCCTGTCCGGTCCATATTTTGGCTTCATATCTGCCTGACCTACTATATATAGTAGGTAATGGAAAATAGCCTGTAATATTTATGCTTCAATTGCTATCTCAATTTCTGATATATGAATTGATTCATGGTCTTCAGTGTCATGATATGTATCAGTATAAAGATGTTTAATGAACTTGTGTAACTATGAGCTCAGATTAAAAATGTGAATATATAAAAACATTCTACATATCTTTGGTATTTTGTCAAAAAGTCGAAAAATATGGATACTTCAAAGAAAAACTCCCGTTTATATTATTGATTAGATTGAAAAGAACTCAGGAATATGCAAAACAATAAGAAAAACATGAAAAATTGGGGTGTAATTTGTCCTAGCAATTGTACTACTATATATAGTAGGTCAGGCGTTAATGGGTTAAGCAGCGATGTTCTCAACGTGGTCTGTCCGTTGACTTTCATAGGAGGCAACTAGCCCTTGGCACAAGTCAGTTATGCCTTTGACCTTGTCTGCTTCAACATCCTTTGGTCGGGATCAGCATCCATACTAGGATTGCGCAGACAATGTCTGATCGGTATGTTTGCGCATATCTCTATTACCTATACGAAGTCTATTCAGTAACAAGGGGACAGGGGAGGACAGGGTCAGGGCTCCCAAGTCAACTGGCAGTGTGTGGCATGCCAAAGGCTTGGAGGGCACCAGCAAGTGATGGCTTCGAGTTTTATACCCAAGTGTAATTACTAGATCAGCGCTGTGTCTGTTAGAGCCTTTGAAAAGTAAATGAATTTTTCTAATTGTACAGTAAAAACCTGAGACCCTGTTCAGTTTGTATCAAATAGGATCCATTTACACTTTACTACTAACTAACCTGGTTGTATTTTGCAGAAACAAATTAGGGGAGTTAAAAGTGATATTCCCATGGAAGGTATCTGGCAGGGTGGTGAGAGGATGTGACTGACGGAGAGTAGTTGAATGGTATGCGACCAATCGGGAACAGCTGAGAGGGTGAGCATTCGGTCATAGGCAACCACTCGAGCAATTGAGCTGCAACTTGCAATAGTGTACAGTAATTATATCATGATCCTCTTTTAAAATGTGTAAACCCCAAGTAGTATACCTAGCATAGTTCTCATAAGAGAGCAAAGTAAAGAAATGGAACTACTGTAAGAGCTAGTGTAAGAGCGAGCAATGGCTAAATAGATTAGCGATAATGAGCAAAAGAGGAACGTTTCTAAGATACTTGCATCGGGGTGTTGTTCATACGTATTGTTGCTTAAGAGAGCAAGTGAGGAACATAACCAAGACAATTGCAGTTGTGGATTGTTGAGAAGAAACCACTATAGCTTTTAAACCCTCGAAATTTTCTTTGTCCTCTTAGTAAGAGAAAAAACGGTAGGAGTAACTTTATGAAACTCTACCGATCGATCTTTAAATACTTGTTCAGAAAGAAAACGTTATGGTAGAGGTCCTGTTTTCTTTCGTTTGTCATCAGGTGACTATCTACCTTTCTGAGGGAGAGAGAATTTAATGTACAAATAAGAGCTCATAAATGAAAGAAAACCCTATATGCATAAAGCTTTCAATAAAACTGAATGTGAGTGAATAAACAGTTTAAACTTACAGTCCCGGGGTGGAATCGATCTGCTGCCAGATGAATGCCAGGCGAACGTGTTATTATTATTATTACTAGCCAAGCTACAACCCTAGTTGGAAGAGCAAGATGCTATAAGCCCAAAGGCTCCAACAGGGAAAAATAGCCCAGTGAGGAAAGGAAATAAATAGATGATGAGAATAAATTAACAATATATCATTCTAAAAACAGTAACAGCGTCAAAACAGATATGTCCAATATAAACTATTAACAATGTTCTAAGAAGGATATGCACCCTAGAGAGTTTAATCTGAGAAGACAAGTGTTCGAAATAACAACGCCTGATGTGATTGTTATTTTCATTATTGTCAACGCTGAATGCACGTTCTTAGCCTTGCACTCACATTGGAGTGAAGAAAGCTCTGGGTGATAGGAGGATAGTATAGTATAATCATGAAGTTTTCTGAACTGGAGCTACTTTCTTGGATTTAGCTACACAAAATTCATCTCTTTTCTTCAAGAATATATTTGCATAATGTTAGCAGTCTCACCAGCACCATCCAATGATGCCTCCCTGTACAAGAAAGAAACTTCAATGTTTCGTACATCTTAGCTTGAGCTGAAAGATTACCATTATTCTATAGAACAACAAATCTGAGAGCTACAGTTCAGCATCCAGTCTACAAACAACCATATATACGATTGATAGTAAACTGATCTGCTAAAACGTCTGTCTTTAGCTGTGTACAAGACACTTTGGCCAAATAAAAAGACTTTCTCTTATACTAACATATTAAACTGGAGAAATCAGTCTTCAAAGGCAGTCACTCAGAACAGTACTTCTCCAGTCTCATAAAATTTCCTTATGCTTTCTCAAATTTTTGCAAACTGTTTCTTGAATAAATGCTCCATGGGAAGAAGTAGCTGGAATAGATACTTCTGGATTAAGAAGTCTCTAGATACAGTACCTACTTCAGTGACTTCAATAATGCATAATGGGACCAAGAAACCCTAGCACCTTCTTTTCTTTAAGAAGACTGAGACTTTAACAGCATCTTCTCTATCAGGAGAATCTTCCATAATAGGATCAACTGCTGGGGTACAAGTTTCCTTATCAATATTCTTTTCATTGTAAGAATTAATGCCAAATAATCTAATCTAGTTTCTTCTCTTCTCCTTCTGAGATAGGAAGCTTTTGCTGCATCTACTGGTGCTTCAGCTCTTTCTTCTATGTGTGTGTTAATTTTTCCTTCAATGTCCAAAGATGCTTCCGTGTCCAACGCTTCCATCCTTGTCCAATTGTCCATTTTTTCCTTCTACTTCTGACCTTGCTTTAGATCTAGAAGCCTCACCTTTTATTCTTTTCCGTAAAGGAGAGTAGTAATCTGCCCTTTCATGAAACTTGCATTTACTGGTCTGCCATGAAGGTGAAGAAAAATCAGAAGATATGTTGTGCATATTTGAAGCTCAAATCGATTGTAATTACCTAAACTAACATCAGGAGAAACATTCCGTCTATTCTTGATGCACCCATGGACATGAACATGGATGATTCCGTTCTTTGTCAAGAAGTACCTGCTTCAACGCAAACTGAATGTGCGAGAAGGCAGTTGAAAAGAATGATACAGTGAGCAGATCCCTATAGCCAGTCTTTGTCTATCAACTTGTCTATAAATGTACATATAAGATAGCATAAACAGTCCTTGAGAGCAGTACAGGTGCCTTACCATTACTTGATTATTTACTTCTCAACAGAAAATAACTATGGAGGGGTTTTGACACTGTGTTGGCTACTGGCCTTATGTTCTTTCATCTCCTTGGGTAGTACAATAATGTCACTCATATCACTATCTAGCCACTTTAAAACCTCAGTAGCATGAAAACTTGTGGAGCTTTTAGTAGAAGGAATGTGATTAGGAGTAAGAGGAGTTATTACAGGAATAGAAGTAGCTAAATCAGCTCAATCTTCCTTAGCTAGGCTAAAATCCTGAGCCCTTATAGTTTTACTTCTAATTCTATTCAAGGATAGCCTACTTTCATATTACAAAAATTCACACATTTAGTCCAAAGACCAACCTGAACACTCCTCACATCTATCTTTTTATTACAATCTTACATAGTTTCACCAAGGACCAAAAATAATTATATGACTTACCCAACATACTTGAAAACAATAAAAAAAAAAAATCTGGTACATCACTCAATAACAGTAATCAGCTGAAGAACCTTCACTTTCTAAATAAAAAAAAAGCAAAATCAGGAATATGTCTGCCCTCTTCCAGTAAAAAGAGTTGAAAATGGTGTACAGTATAACTGTTTATATTCTGTGAGAGGATATGTGGCTGTGCAGGCACCTTATTTTGCTGTTTGATTAGAATTTTCACTTATTGAATCAAACCTCTGGTTTTAAGATACAGTTATGTGACCACTTGGGTAAGATAAGAAAATCTCAAATCAGGCAATACTCATACTGTGAGTGATACTTCAATTGTTGTCCAAGGAAAACTACTCCATCAAACTTACCTCATCTGCAGGGTCATAGTACTGCTCCAGATACGGGTGAGCTAGTGCCTCTTCAACAGTGATACGTTTATGTGGGTTAAATGTCAACATCCTATCGAGCAAGTCCAAAGCTTTGGCATCTGCATTAGGGTACAGCTTGGTCCATGGTACTTTTGGTTTGTAGGGTAATGACTGAAGATAA
The DNA here is from genome assembly GCF_036898095.1 of Palaemon carinicauda. Taxonomy (NCBI): domain Eukaryota; kingdom Metazoa; phylum Arthropoda; class Malacostraca; order Decapoda; family Palaemonidae; genus Palaemon; species Palaemon carinicauda. The sequence continues at coordinate 81,795,113 of NC_090746.1, forward strand.
CTTCTTGCCTGTCATACAAAAATAAATCTTAATAATGTCTTCCCACCAAATATGCTAATTTAAAGAGATTTTATCATTCTATTTTCATACTTTTTCTTCAAAAAAACTAGCTGACGATAAATTTTATAGGTGCTTCAATTTGTAAATCATCTAAATTGCTATTACTGGCCAATTGAATAAACATTCTATGAAATATTTAAAATCTAATACTTAGAATAAAAACTTATCTAAGATTACATGCTATAACAAGGCTATGGATTAATATCCCTTGTGTACTAGACAGATAGATCGATAGATATATACATATAGGCAGATGGATGGATGGATGGATGGATGATGACAACCAAAACCACCTAAAATATAATTATCCATTCTTGCCGTGTTTCCCCCAAAAAATAACACTATGAGAATCACTTTACAAGTGATGCTAAATAACAGCTTTTAAAAGATGAAAAAGACTAAAATGATTTAGGGATGAGGTGATCAAGAGAATTGAACATTTAGACAAATAAAGTACCATAAAAAGACTGGAAGGGCACCTGGTAAATTCCAAACTTGGCAAAAATGAAAATTTGATGATGCCTGGTTTAATGAAACCATCAGTCACATTTCAAATATTAATGATTTGCCCAAAAGATTAGTTAAAAAGATGACAATTGCATATGGGTAAAGTTAAAGGTAGGATAATTTGGTGAGAAGAAACTAAGAAAAATTAACAAATACTATAAGGTATTAATTAAGCAAACTAACTAGCGGCGTTGGACGGGGAAGTGCAAAGACCCTTTAATAATTTCTACTCTACCAGAAAAGTCAAACTTATGTGATTTCTTAGGGAGAGTGTGACTCACCACATTTTGTAAATTACATCAAATTGCCAATACTGCAAGACTTCTTTATCATATTTAAAACAAGAATGGCCTATTTGCCAACAATACCCAATTCTCAAACCAAAATCCAATTTAATTACGTAAATATCAAAAGTTATCTTTTATATTTCAAGAACCTTTAAATGTTATCAGAAAAATTTTTTGACAAAAAATATTGCACTTCCCTGTCTAATGATTCAATAATTGTATACAATACATACCTTTTCATTAATGATACAGTCAAGATCCTCTTGGCAAGGGGATCCTAAAATACCCAGGATATGATTAAGTTGATCAAGATAATGTTTACCAGGAAACAACGGTCGATTAGATAACATTTCTGCTAAGATGCATCCAACTGACCAGATATCAATGGATTTTGTATAACCCTGAAAATAGAATAAAGTACATAGTAAAGATACTGAAATATTGACTAATCATTAGTCATAAATAGTGGTTACAAATATCCATTTGAAAATGAAATATATCTTTTAACTTCTTTCTTCACACAAATCAATACTAACAAATAGCCCATTTGAGGTCTTTTGAATGTCCAGACCAATAGGTTACCTATTAAAAAAAATAATCTGCAGAATTGTGCCTGCATGGATCAAATACCTATGACCACTATAACTCACTGCTCCGTTTCTTCATAGATTTATTTACAAGCAGTGAGAAATGAGGGGGTAGCAGAAAACTACACCCATTTCCATTAATGGGTTTGTATAAAACATTAAATTCCTCTTTAAAGAAATTACATTTTTCCAAGAAATCAACTTGTAAATAATATAATCAAAATAATATTGGCTACCCCCCAAATTTGGAAGAAGTGACAGAGATAAAATAGAATATGACAATTTAGGATAGAAGGATCTCCTAAGTATATTGCAGGTTTCTACATAGTATTCATATTTTATTTAGATTTGAATTATTTTCATTGATAAAAAGTATTTTCAAGCCTAAAAATCATTACAGAAATCATTAAATAAAAATAATAGCACATCACTAAACAGCATAACAGTAAATAAAATATATCAAAATAAAATGAGCAGTGTACTGTACATGAATAAACAGAATCATGCAACTGTACAGAAAACGAAACTCAGTGGTGTGGGGGAGTGGCCTAGTTTACCCAGATAATTCTGTACGAGACATTATTGGATGTAAGCGCCTCAGGATTTAAGGTGCATTATACAAAGATTACCACACACTTATGCATGGAATTGCTGCAGGCTTTATGATAAAGCCAGAATTTACAAGTCCAAAAACCCATGGGCCCTCAAAATAAAATAAGTACCCACTGCCAATGCAATGATACACAACCCGAAAGAATGGATAACGAAACCACTGACATCGGATTGGTTTCATCACTGCTTCATTCATGAAGTTTCAAGTTTTGACTCCCTGAAAAAGGACTTAATTTCAAAGTACTTTTCCTAATGGAAAATGCTGGAGGCCATGGGATCAATCAGTTTTATGAAGGCATACAGACTGAATTCTTACATCCAAAGATCACACTGCTTTTTTAAAGTGTTATTTATGTATTTAAGGCATAAGTGAAACTTCAACTACAACACCTGGCCAAGGCTACAGTCTATGATGATAACTTCTTACTGAAGGAGTACTGGTGTGGGTAGCCCACTGCAACATGTCTCCTAAATAGGAGACAAAGAATAAAACACTGAATGCCTGCTGGAATAAATTGTGGCCAGAAGCAATCGACTATCAAAAGGGATTCTCTCCTGAAGAAATCCACTATTCTGCAGTAAATAATGCATTAAAGCTTGCAAAACTGCTGGGAGGAGATGGCTTCATAAATATGACTACTGAGAATATTGATGATCTCATCAAGGCCCACTCAAATGTTCGTGAACGAAGACCTGACAGAGATGACAAAGTCAGCAAGGGAGGACAAAAAAGAACAAAAGGATCCGGAGGTAGAAGATGTAGTCGGATTATCACTAGAATGCCTTTCAACTCTAGCAAGACCAATTACATGTAAAGAACTTCAGAGAATGGCAGAAGATTGGGACCCCTAGATGATTCGTGCACTACCATTCAAAAGTGCAATTGACGGAGCCATGGAAACTTACAAAGCCTCCATACATAAAAGAAAAGAAAAGGCAGTACCACCAACTGCCAATCACTATTTCCTCACACGTGAAAATAGGGAAACAGGTACTCCTTCACTGGGAACAGAAGAGTAGAAGAGAGACTAGCTATGGTAAGCAGCTTTTCTGGGAGGACACAGCAAAATCAAACCCTTGTTCTCTAGTCTTGGGTAATGTCATAGCCTCTGTACCTTATAAAATGTCTTAGGGCATAGTTCTCTTGCCTGAAGGTACACTCGGGCACATATTCTAGCACACTATTCTATCTTATTTCTTTCTTGGTTTTTTTAAATATTTCATAGTCTATATATGAGAAATTATTTTAACTCCTTCCCTCCGTTGACGTCAATACACGTCAAAACATGCCTGTAAGTACACACGGTGACGTTGGGATAACGTCTTCATTACTATTATCCTTATTATGATCTTTATTATCATAATTCTCATAAGCTATGAAAGAGTATAACATATGGTTGTAAAGTATATCACACGAGTTCACACTTGGAGAAATTTCACTTAAAGAATCTCCTCTCAATAATATCAGCACCTCCCCCTCCTGTCTTCAGCCAGCCAACAAAGTTTTTGGGATTCTAACCTTCATTTTCTGAATATGTAAGATCTATTTTAGTCTTTTTATGTTAGTATGAAATAATCACACCACTGTCTCTGGCCAATAGCGACATTCCCTACCTTGAGTATTACTAAACACCCCCATTACAAGTCTGTCATCCTACCACCAACCAAAATACTTGCGATTCTAGTCCTCATTCATGATTATATAAGGTCTACTTTAGTGTATTCACATGCAACCTCATCACCAGCCCAAAAATATTTGCAATTCCAGTCCTTATTCATGATAATGTAAGGTCTAGTTTATTGTTTTTCTATGTTGCCACAGTGTTCATAATCCCATAGAAAATATCCCTGCCCTCGACTAAGTCCTACCCACGAGACGAAAACTTTCCATTACCAGTAAAAGAAATAGTTGACAGAAGACGAGATTCATCTTTTTTTCTTATTTTATTCCTTTTTTTCAACAATCATTTCTACAGTATATCATCATCTTCATGTTTTATATATTTCATATTAGCATTGATCATTGTTTTCACAAGTAAAGGTTAGCCTATAGTGATTATTTCCATTCTACCGTTTCTATGCAGTATTCATCATGTTCTTACATGTACAGTCTACAGTATTTTCCGCTAGATCATGAAATACAGTACCTAAAACAGGAATGATCCAGTTCAGTCACAGTCATACGAGGGGTGGAATTACAAACGAACGAACAAACCTTATGTCTAATGAACTACTGTAAATCTATATTATCTGTCTGTCTGTCTCTCTCTCTCATATATTTTATATATCTTTTGTAAACAGTTTTTCGATGATTCGCGTTTGTTTATTGTATTTATACCTTAAAAATTATACATTATAGAATACGTTTTGTGTCTAAGGAAACAAATGAATATGTCCATTACAGTTCTTTATGATGTAAATTCCATTATTACTGTCAAGTAATTTTATAGCGTTCGACGGCTATTTAGCGTGGAATTATTACGGAATAACAAAGTCACTGGAATAAATATATAATGTACTTTTACACATAAATGGTAGTGCTTTACCATACCTCAAAATCATAAATTATAGAATATCTCTTTGTGTCAAAGGAAATAAAAGGATATTTTATTACATTTCTGTACAAAGTAAAGTTCATTATCACTAACAAGTATTTTTGTATCTTTTGATGGCTATTTATTGTGGATAACAATCACTTTAATGAATATAAAAAAAAATTTACGCAAAATCACAGTCCTTTACCATTACTGTATTTAAGAGATAATTACATAAAAAATTTTTTCAAAATTATTCTATAACCACTTACCAATGAATTGAAAAACTTTTTACTTGTTTAGAGTGAAATACATTGAAGAATAAAGCAAACATTGGAAAAAATTATTCTGTAATGTGCAGTAAAACAAACAAACATGGAAATGTATCTTATTATAGGATAAATGAGCGAGTATATCCGATGATGACAAATCTCGTATAGAGCTACAGTCGCGAATCCACGGCCTCGTAGCGAAAGGGTTAATGTTGTTACTATTCTTAAAATATTTTATTTCAATTATGCGTTACTTTCCTTATAGTTCATTAAATTTTTTTTCTCACTGGGCTATTTTTCCCTGTTGGACCCTTTGGGCTTATAGCATCTTGCTTTTCCAAGTAGCGCAGTAGTTTAGCTAGTAATAATAATACAGTAACTAGAAACGCACTCAGAGTGCAGACCTTCGTAACGGCTGCTTACTTCTTGAAACCAGCTTGGCTTTCCCAAAATCAATATAGACCCTAGGCATATTTGAAGCCTGTGTGACAACCATGTCTTGAGGTTGAGATTACGGTTAATTTGGTCGACCAAAATTTTGCTTGACTTTTGACCTAGTACTTTCAAAATTGAATCACTTCCATGTCTCAACATAACAATTAATCCTTGAAACCTACACTACTCGATGAGTAAAATTGTGGCCAGGAAGATGTTCACAAACAAATGGACAAACGGGCGAAAACACGACCTCCTCCCAACTTCGTTGGCAGAGGTAATAATAATATGCTAGACAAAAAAGATGCTGCATCCCCTGATGAATTGGTGCCTTTAAAAGGGCTGTAATGCTCTTCTTTGCTGTGCAGTACATTCACCTCATCATCTAAATTGTTCAGTTCTGCACAAATAATCCTGCATCCATTATGTTTTAGTATCCTAATAAGCAAGTTGTTCTGAATTTAATCTATCCTTTAATCTATAAAGATGTCACTACAGTGAAAGTGAGTTTGAGTTTAAAATGTAATCATGGGTGTAGAAAGGGTTTATATGAGTAAGGAGACTTAAATATACAAAAATGAAAAAAATATATATACATTAAACAAATAATGAAAAAAATATACTGTACAGTACAATACTGTACTGATTCTTCTTTGTGACTTTTCACCTATCGTATAGGGGTTTTTGAATGTTAACACCCGAGTCTAGGAATCACAGTATGTGCTATTGTAATTTTTTATTCAAGTAATACTTGTATCTTATAGTATTAACTTTTAACATCTTCTGCTTATACAGTACAGTATATATTGCATGATTGACTTTACGGGAAGGTAAGCAATCATTAACATACGACAATATTTTCAACACCAATATTTTTTTAGGATTTCAAATGATTTTATGCATCACATTCATTTGAGGGTTTTTTTCATATTTTAACATCATCTTAGAATTTTACAAGAATCTTTGTTTCTCTTTCTAACTGATGTAGTCTAACACTGTTAGCATAGCAGTACCTTGTTACCCAAGAACAACTGGGAGATTGAGAAACCGACAAAAGCTTGTCTCTTAATATTCCTCCACACAGCTACTTTCACTAACCTATTACAGTGTTATCCTACCTATTTTACACCTTAATAACCTTGTACTCCATCTCAGCTATGTAAAATGTGTGATCCAACATGGGTCTTGTTAACCATACGACGACAGGAGGAAGCTTAAACTTCACTGATAAAGCCTATAAGCCAGGTCTCTACAATTAGGCTTTAAACTTCTGACATCAAAAATAATCCTGAATCAAGCCCAATATGGTACATCAAAAATTAAACACCATAGAAATGCAAGATATGGAAGGAATGTGGGATTAGATTAGTGCTGATTGGAGCCAGAGGTAATATCCTGATTATAGCATCAGATGGAGATTAGATAGAGCAAAAGTCAATAATTCAGTTATATTGCCAAGGAGCTCTTTCTTTAAAAGTAAAAGCCACTAGGAATTTTAGGAAATGTCACTGAAATAGAACACAAATAAAAAAAAATTCCTGAAGATACACATCCCCTAAAATCTTAAGATTTTCTAAATAGAGTAGTGTATATCCTTTTTATGAACAACTGGTGAAGGGAAGATTGGATACATTTTAAGAAAAATGAATTTGAAATCAAGAAAGACACCTGGAATTTTAAATGAGCATATTCAGTTAAAGGAATATTTTCAATAAAAAAACTGCATGGGGAGGATTCAATGTAATAGACTTAATAATCACTTAAGCAACCATGGTCCCAGATTCAATAACTTATGTGGGTTAGCTGTTACTACAATCATCACAGCATCTTCAACGAACACCAGCAATGCTAAAATCACTGGAGTGACTATGCCTTGGGCTCAATACATAAGACATAGCTCCAATTATCAGAGAGGGGTTCTTAATGAGTGATGGCACTGCTAGCAAAAGAATTCCAGCCATGCAAACCTTCCCTAAATATGAAGGCAACTTCAACAACACTGGAGTCGACATATTTCTGGAACAGCTGTATTATGGTGCAGTCTATATCAACTGTCTATGTTCCAGCCATTTCAGCAGCTAAGTAGAAGTTCTTGTAACCCTGCCAAGGAATGACAAAATTATGTTTCTCCATGGTACCAGTCTTACTGGTTTAGCCACTGCTTGTTGATTGCAATCTCATTCTTGAACGTTAACAAATATTTTCCTTCTTCTTTCAAGGTGGCATCCAGTGAAGTGCTAGCTGCGCAAGTGAACATAAAGCACTTTGAAGAGTAAGATACTCTGGACATCAGTTAGGTTTAAGTACATGTACCAAAGTGAACTTCCAGTACAAGCACTGAAAATTTACCTTGTACTTAACAACATTCAAATACAATATATGTACAAGTACAAGTATGTCTTGACAAGTAACTTATGATCATATTACCATGGTTATTTAAAGAAGAAATTATATATATAGTAATAAAAACCACCACCTTACTAAAATTGCCCTATTTTTGTGCTTTTCTCAAAATTTTAGCTAATGAAACCAAGGATGCCAAATCTAAAGCAGTAGCATATGCTTTTGAAGATTTTACTTAAAACTTCTAGAGCAAGATATATCAACACCACACTGCTTTCAGACTGCCTTGACATTTCTTGTAGTATCCTATGGTAATTTAAACTGGTCCCAGAATTCAAAATGCTTGGGTAATATCCTAATGCAAAGGGAGAAGTGTAAATGAAGCCTAAATAAATACTATCAATGTACTGAAACACCAAATTCCACAGGTTAAAATAAAAAAAACCTAAAGCTTATTTACATAGCTCTGTAGATTATATTGTAGTGGGTGTACCCACTGTTCCTGTTAATGATTTATCTAGTATCATAGTATAATCTTAAATTGTTAAACATTGTAAATTAATTTTGTTCAGGAAAAATACTATTTCTGGTTTATCCGGTTTAGATATCTCGCTATTTTTAGTCAATGTACTCGTACTTAGGTCAGTTGTACTAAACTACTAAAATAAATAGCATCATGTACTGTACTTTATGAGCTACAATACAGCGACTTCTAAAATACAATCTACCAGTATTCAAAATTGAGCTCTTAAGTATTCTAACCCATGTTAAAATTTGCCCTATGTTGTCGATAGAGGGTCCATCCTGATAAAAAAAGAATGGAAAATGAAGCTGGGGGAGAGTTGAAAGGGCCTAACTAATTCAATTTAGAGAAACTGCTCAGGACCAAATCAGAGTTCAAAGTACTGAAGTTACTCTCTCGACAATCCCCAACCAACAACAACAACAAAGTGCTGGCAGTCTGGGAGTGGGAGTTAAGTATAAAGAAAATATCAAATCTGCCGTAAAATAACATCATGCTGGGTAAGTCGACCATCTTGGAGAGAAGAAATTTAATCACATACTAACACATGGTACAAAATTAATTTTCGGTTGTAGAAAAAAAACAAGGGTATGAAGACTAACACCCTTTACAACCCAAATTAAACTTTACAGTAATTGAAAGGAAAATCAGCTGTCTGCCTGTTAAGTGAACCTCAGCCAACAAACAATGTTGAAAAAACTTCAATAAACTGCTAAAATCTGTGAAACTTTATATGTTTTTCTCATAAAAGAAAACCTAAGATTAACACATTCCATTTTATACTTTTGAAATATTTGTAGTTGTTCCAATATTTAGATAAGCTGAAATGAAAAATCAATTACTGGGACAAAGATTGATCAAGAACTATAGTCTGCATCAAAAATTGGGAACCCATCCTTGAATATTATGAGACTTACCCAAGTAAAACTTCCCTGATCTAATAAGACTTGTAAATTTATCTTCCAAATGTTTACTCCATGACTAATAAATATGGAGCCTTACAAAGGTGAGGATATCCCTTTGCTATAAAATAATCTAACTCTAAAATTTTGCAAGAGGGAAAACAGCTTTACCAAAGCCTAATCCTATAGGCTTGGATGTAGCCAAAGCCAAATGAAGAGGGGGTTTTAAACAATAACTTCATGTATATTTTCTGTACAGGTTCAGACAAGACTTTCTTAAATTCTTAGAACAACATTCAAAGGCCGATGAATATTATATTCAACAGGTGGCTTTTTAACCAAGACGGCTTTCAATAACATCCAATAACAGTTGATAAATCTAATAAAATATTTTCAAGAACAGAATTGATCACTGCACATTGATAGTTGAATTGACAACTTCTCTAGAAAAAAAATTTAAGAAGATTAATACTATCCAGATTAGTTTAAATGACTGATCCCCCACTGCCACACCAATCATAATAAGTTCGCCACTAATGTTAATATAACTTTCACCAATTATAAATGGCGCAATAAAGTACAATAAGAGAGATAGGTGCGTTGTGTTCATTTTAAGCACAACGCAAAGAATTTGATTTACGGGACAAAGACGCTTCTCGGCCAACCTACCGAGGGCTTAACAGATGACGTGGCGTAGTAATACCGTGGTAGATGGTCCAGGAGGGGAAGACGGCGATGAGAGAGATTTATTAATTCATTTATTCTTATTTCAAGATCTATAACGTTGTGCTTCTATATCAATGGCTTATGATTCAAAGGTTAAGAGTTATGGAAATTAAATAATTTCAATATACAGTAATGTATACACAGCACATATGAATACAGTACAGTATAATTTATACCCATAAGCCTTTCAGGTAACCTATAGAAAAAATAAAGAAGTTTACATTTACAAGTAGGGAAAATCTGCAGTTTGATATACATTTTCTATGGAAGTATTCTTATGACAAATACCTAAGCGAACCAAGTTAAGGAGCGCGACTCACGACCTATAGGTTGGAATTTTGGAAATTCAGATTATTGTACATATTTTGGCAAGGAACAAGTCTATCTTTCATGTTTCAAATAGTTTTCTTACTGAAAACAATTTGTTTTATTGCTAAACAGCGCTTTTTTATATATTTACGCAAAAGCGCATCCGGTTCAGTACACAATCTTTCCTGACCTGAGTACCAATTTATTTACTTTTTCTTAAAAAACCCTAGAGGAAGCTATTCATCTTAGTATCCCATAGACAGTAATTCCACCATTTTCTAAGATTTTCTGAGAAATAGGTTAGAGTATCAATTTTCTTATATACCATTATGGTATTTGTTAATAATATTTGCTGCACATCTCTCTAAAGTATGTTCCTCTTATTTCTTTGTCAGCTCATTTATACATATACAATTTTTACATTATGATTATACTAGAAGATGCATAAAGTGTCAGGTGCGATAACTAAACAAGCCAAAAGTGTAAATATTAACCAGAAAAATGCACAAACAAAAATATATTGTATATGCCAATCTTGCTTGTGTGTGAAGGAAGGGAACCACCAATGGTTAGAAAATAACCGTGAAATATAATGATTAAGTCCTTATGATCGCCCATGGTGAGGAAAATTATAGTTAAAAGCCATATTTATACATAAAGCCTAATCAACCAATCTTAAAAAAAATTTTTAAGCCCAATTTCTCAAAATATGAAATTTTTGGAGAAAAATTTCATCTGGTTCAATATTGACTTTTTTGTCATCAAATAAGAAAAGATAGGAAATTTAATAACATACAATTCACTTTTAGGAAACATGAAAAACTTCCTATTGAAAGTCACCTTTAAAATAAACTTCTATACATTGATTAAATAATACTGTATATATAAAAAAAATTACAATGCTAAGAGAATATTCAATATACAACATTTGTATATAAAATTACCTTTCAAATGTTTTTTAAAAGAAAAAAAAAATCAATTCAGAAAAAAGTAATTTGAAGTAACCAAAATATAACACTTTCAAAGTAATTTGTATTTTTCCCTGCAATACAAACCGGAGTCCTTTAAAATAGGAAATATCTTTTCAGTGGAGCTGGATCAGTGGTTGAATTTGCTTATTAGGTAATCAATGATAGGTGGTGAGAGCAGGTGATGGTGCCCCCCACCAGTAAGAAGCTGCTCCCTTTGGACCTTCGGCTCAGGGTTGAGAGGGTTGGTCAAAGTGGGATGTTTGACTTTAAAAGGACTCAAGTTTGTATAATTAGGAAAAATATAAATTATTCTACAAAATTTTATTTGTTCCTATGTGTATACAAACATTTCATCCTTTAAAATAAGGAGACTCACTCATTGATAGGTCAGAATTCCCCCTACAATAAAATCTTGAAGGTTGTTCTTCTTTTTGAGACGTGTTAATCAGACTAGTCCCATATGTGATTAAAGATGACTCCAGCAACCTCCTACCTATCTACTCATAATATGAATAGGCTAATAGGGCCTGGCCTGTCCAGGAAGATAGCAGTCTGGAATAATACACCTAGCATATGATAATCAACAGGTTGGTATATATTCCACCATCCTCCCCTTGTCTAGGGAAGATAAGGGACATAATACTCTAGATTTTTAAGAATGGAGCTCAGAAGTGTAGTTTACTGGCATCAAGTCAGGAGTAGCAAGAATGAAAGAAAAGAGCTAGTCATTCTACCTTCATTCCAGACTAGATCTCTAAGTTACTATAGAAAAGATGTTTACTGTCTCACATGGGATTTGGGTTTGCCACACAACTCTTTAAGCAGCCACCATAAGACCAAGCATAAAGGTATCAAGGGACTTGCGAGTACTCTTGTAGATTAAAGCCTTCACCACCTGACCAGCCGAAATATTCCTCTTGAAGGTAGGTGTGGGACCTAACCCCTGACTTAGCCACCTTCTGTCCTAGTTGGTACCTTGACCATCCCAAGTATTAAGACATATGCATTACGGATTTCCTAACTAAGTTGGAAAGATTGTGTACCTTGACACCTCTTTCTTGGTCCTGCCAGTGGTTAGGAAGAGTTGTTGACACTAAGGTCTGAAATATTGGGTCTTCAGATAGCACTGCAGAGCTCTCACGGTACACAAAAGCATCTCCTTTGGATTACCATCTAACACTTCACATAGAGGGGATGGAGAAGGGCTCGAACCTGGCGTCATGCCCCAACGGGTTCTGACCTTTGACCACGCAACCTGGTACAAAACTAAGGGAACTACTTTCTCTCCTCACCATGAGACTATGGTAGAGATAATGTGAGACTTGCCTACTCTCGTCTCCGATGCTAAGGCAGCAAAAGATCACGCCCCACACTGGGGCCCTAAGTCCCAGTGTGAGCAAGACTGGTCGAAGCCCCTCACAAGCATAGACAAATCCAATGAGGAGAAGAGGTCTATACCCTTTAGTTGGAAGACATTCTCAAGGCTAAATGGTTACATTGACAGCAGCAACTAAGAAAGATGAGGAAATCCCAATCTGTGCTACAGATTTTCTGACTGGAGAAAAATCCCTTCTACGACAACAATCACTGAAAATGGCACACTTTTCCTGAAAAACAGCCGCAAAGACCTGTCGTAAGCAGCCTGACATCTGCAGTGCCTCGCGAAAAGCCTTCCCTTAGAGATGTTGGAAAACTTGAACCACAAGGTTCAACCAACTTCACGGATTTGTGGAATATTTGAAGGTGCAGCTGACCGAGAAGCAAGGGCCATAGGGAGTTCTCTTAAGACCTCAACTAAAGTTAACAGATCCGGATACTACTCTGCATGTGACAATCTGGGAGGCACCAGGTCATCCAGAGTTCCAAAGTAATCAAGACTCGGTCGATTAGCGGATGGATCAGGTTGAACATTGAAAAGGTGTAACCATCCATATGATCCAAACAGTGCTGGAAGGAGCCTTCAAACACAGCCCATGGGTCTGCACTGGGGAAGCAAACATGAGCTTCCTGTCTAGCCCCCTGGCGAACATATCAATCTCTGAAGAACACCACATGGCCCAGAAGTCTATGCTGTGCAGGAATAAAGGGACTACTCCGACCCTACAAAATGCCCCTGGTGACAGTTTGTCTGTTAGTACAATCCTCTTGCACGGAATGTGCCTGGCTGACATCTTTACAAGTAAGATCATTCCGAGCCTCCTGTCCCACTGGGAGACCACTGGAGGCTGACCAGTGATCCTTCACACATCATTAGAGATCTCTAGTAGAAGTGCCTGTAAGAAACAAGCCTCTCCAGAGAGGAAAGGGAGCTGAGAAGACTCTCTCTGCATCAAGTTTGGAGACAGAAATGGTTGAACTTCCTCCCTGAGCATCCTAATGCGAGCTTCTGAACTTAAGATTTTTGTTGCAACCGAGTCTATTCGACAAGTACTTCAACCTCTGCCTAGGTATGAGATTCAACTTTTCCCCATTAATCACAATCCCCATATCATGACAAAAGAGAGAAGTCAAACGCAATATTGTTGTAACTAGCAACTGCCCCACTAAGGAGGCCAGGGTCAGTCACCTGTCTAGATACATCAAAAGATATATCCCTTGTGAGCGGGTTCGACCTGCTACACCTGAAGATCAGTACACAGGCAGAAGCAAAGTCTTCAACTGGTACACCGTATCAAAGAGGGAGAAGCGGAGGTACTTTTGAAAAGACTGATGCACGGGTACTTGAAAGTAAGCGTCCCTTAGATGCCCTAAAAGCATGAAGTCTTCCTCTCTGATGGAACTCAGCGCATAATGTACCGTTTCCATTCTGATCTTCGTTTGACGCACAAACTCATTCAGCCCCAGGAAGTCAACTATAGAAGCCCAGAGACTCATCTCACACAACTTCAAGCATATTCTTCTCTAACATCCCACCTTTCTCTGTCTGCAAGGCAATGGTTCTCAGTATGTTGGAGCATCATATGCAAATTCTATATCAGTAAATGAGATGGGGGGGGGGGGAGGAATCTGAAGGTCCTGAAAGGGTAGTAAGGAACTGTCTATGAAATTGGTTACCCAAGGCCCGACAAGCAACCAACACCCTACTTTTGCTGCCCGCATTTTCCTCTCCTTCCCTTCTTCCGCTGCCCCTACTACCTAGAATATCAGGTTGGGTAGCTTGAAAGAGCTGTGGACTAATAAGCCCCTTTCAAGAAGTTGTGGGCAGTCCTGATTGGGGCCCAGAGGCCTTACTTGTACCCAATCCCAAAAGCATAGCAAGGACCCCGAAGGAAGCTGCACACTGGATCAGGGCGTCCTGCAAAGCCGTCCAATTCCCCACCACTGCCTGCATACAACTCCTCAGAAGGAGAGATACTGCTGCCCACACTGATAAGTTCCAAAGTGACAGCAGTACCCCTGAGCAACTTACCTTTCAGAATCAGGAGTACAAGGAATCTCTCCTTTTCAAAACCCAGTTGGACCACTAATTGCTGACTGGAGTCCCAAGGTCACAGCCTTCCCACCATACAGCAAGAGGCTCTTGCGCTTATGTAGAGACTTCAGGGTTGATAACCCCGTTGACTTAGCAAAGTACGTCACTGCCGCTCAACTGATGAAGCCGACAAACCCTGACCTTCAATTCAAGAGGTCGAGAAGGCTATGCCTTCACCTCGAGTTTCTCCAACAGGTTAAACTGAAGATGTGCTGTCGACGTTAACTCGTATAAAACCTTCACTGCCTCAAGAGTGGAGGAGGGCAAGATCTTGTTTGACTGGCTAGAAGCATGAAAGTTCTCAAATCCACAGATCTGATTGTCAACTGAATCCATGACCAAACAAGCCTATATGACCAAAGCAGCTCCAGAGATGGCATGAGCCTTGAGGGAGACCAAAGTAGTACTGATCACAGAATCAGGTTCCCCCAGAAGGCGCAGCGAAGGTCGCCTTCGCACCCAACCATTGCACTCAAGAAATGTTCACACAGGAACATCGACTACGGATTATCTGCCTCCGTCGGCACTAATCCAAGGGGCAGACAAATCAGAGTACTTATACCCAGCTGGGGTAGAGGGTGCGGCAGGATGTTTAGGAAATTTACTTCCTTCCCTATGAATAGGATTTCTCTGTCTCAATGACAGAACCAGACATGCTAATCAGGGGATGAAGAAGACACGGGACACCCAACATCAGAGGAAGAATCCCTAGAACTGAACATTGCAGTAATAGCCAATAATCCTTCCTCTGCTGAAGTGAGGTGGGGCCATGACCCAGTGCCCCTAGATAAGGGTAGAAAGCTTCTCAGTCCCAACTTATGGTCTTCCATTGCATACAATGGAACAATGACAGCCTAAAGGCCATAATCTAAATTTGCTCAACTGAAAAAGTGTATAATGAATTGAGAGAGGAGTTCCTGGGAGTCGACTATCCAGGTAAGAAGGGTAATGGAGGGGTTTGAGTTTCTCTGTCAGGCGAGGAACAGAAAGTGTACGGGGCCGAACACACCTGCCCTACCAGGCAACTGGAGTAATTGGGGAACCAGAGCCAGCCACAGGAGAATGAACCATGGGGCAGGCACTCTGGCCCTCACATGGCTGGGAACCCCTCACCACTATCACCCAAAAGGGAGGTGGTGTCAAAAGGAACTTTCCTTATGACTACAACTGGATTTCTTCCTCTTCTTCAACTTGAAAGAACTGTCAGAATGAGTCGGAAGTCAAAGAGAAGGAAGAGAAAGAAAAACGCACATGTTTCTTCCTTTTTCCAACCCCCAGCTCTGGCTTTACAAGTAGAGAAGTCTAGGCCTGACAGCCTATCAATGACAACGCTCCGCCAAGGAGATACCACATGGGTTACTCCAATAGGAACCACAACACTGTGGAGGGGATATGTTTACTCACAGGGGCCCTCAACATAGACAAGCGATGTCAAAAGCACATAGGGAGTGGGATTACAGGCCCCAGAACCCAAGTCACAGGGAAATGGGTGAAAAAGTAAGGGGTCCCATGGACCGGGTGATGCCAGGGGTAACATCCAGTGCTGGGGCAATATGCACCTTCAGCCCAAGAGTCTACAATGCCCAACGTTAGGCGCAATATCTACAAGTACCAGAGTTTTTTTCAACAGCACTAGTGTCACAAGCCTTTGCAGTCGTTTGGGCTTTGTGGGGACATCACTGAGGCCATCACTGAGGTCACTCACACCTCATCCAAGCCTTTACTATTGGTGTCACCACAGGAGACATTGGCATTGGGAACACCAGGGGAGAGATAGCCTTAGATACCAGCTCCTGAAACTTCAATGAGGTGCGGCTAACATGGAGGGGGGGGGGGGGGAGAGACACCAAAACCTGAAAATCCTGCCAAAGTAGTGCTCAGGGCTCCTTGCTCCTAGTACACAAGTTCCTTTTTTTGAGACCAAATTAATAAACTAACCTCTTTTTCTCCATCTCCTAATCCAAACTTCTAGTTTAATATCTTGAAAAACCACAAGAGAATGAATGATAAAGGTATCGTTACTGAACAAAAGACAGCAGTTTTGTTATGAATAATGGATTCAGATAAAAACAGCTGATTTTCTGGTATTTTAACTTTCGTATGATAATGGACAATTACAGTAGTTGTTACAAAAAGTCAATAATTTACCTAAGCTTTGTAATCTAGCATCATAAAGGTAAGGACTATAAAATTATCGTGCATCCGCAACAGACAGGGATGATACACCTCTAAACTTTGATATGCCTATAAAACCAACAGTAAATAAAATGAGAAAAGTATTTTTTACTGAAAACTACATACTTTCACATGATAAAAGAAAAATGATAGTACAAGTATACTAACAATTCGCACCCCAAGAAAAAAAATCCTTCGGTAGTTTGCTTTAATCAACTGATTTGCTAAGTGTAAACAATACTATAGAAGAGCTTAAAAACGTAAACAATGGAAGAGACATATTTGCTATTTTTTTTTTCTATAATACGATATTAATATGTGAATATTAAATGCATTATTAATGGATACAGTTAAGTGAGACATCAGTATTATTCTAAATCATGTATATTTTAAATACAGCTGTACTTTTTGACCACAATATATTGACATACATGTTTAGTCCGAGCTTGCCCAAGCAGTACAAACTTTAAGGAGCGTTCAGATTATAATTTTTTTGCCAACGTATATTTAAGGATGTGTACAGTAAAGCAGCTTCCGACATATAAGAGAGGGAGGATCCTTGCCCATGCTCACCATCAGTCATTAATTACCTCATTAATGAATTCATTACTCGATCCAGCTCCTCTAAAAACATATTTCCTATTTTACAGGACGAAAGGTTTCTATACGTGTAGGAACAAAACATTGTTTTAATGGGGCCGAGTCGCACTCCTTACGGGATATTATAGTGAAATTCACAAAACTGCTACTGAACAGATTTTGTATAACCTCACTATCACACCCAGATTCAGAAGTATTGATTGGGATGGAGTTCAAAAGAACTAAACCCATTAAATCATAATAAAAAAAAATCCAGAAATTATTTCCACACTTACCCGAGATTGATGTGCTATAAATTTAAAAGAAATGATTTGAAAATAGCTTTAAAAATACAAAACATTTTCCCCAAATGAGTACAGTACAATAGTTCTTTGTTTTCTGTGGGAAGGTGAGCTGGTGTGGAAATAATACTCATCAACAAATGCCCAGTCATCATTGGCCAACTTATTTTTAATATCATACTTCAGTGCTATATATCAACCTTAAATATAACATTTAAAACATCTAAAATAAAAGGAATACCTTTGAATTGAGCATAATCTCTGGGGCTCTATACCAGCGAGTTGCAACATATTCTGTTAAGAATCCTGTATGATCATGTTCTGGATCTGCAACACGCGCTAGACCAAAATCACAAATCTGCAAAGAAAAAATTAATCTCATAACTCCTGAAATCCCAAAAATCTCAAATTCTCTAAGTATTTTTGTTTCCTAACTACACAAACCTGAATCCTTTCCTTTATTAGTAGTGTGCTTTCAGCTTAGCTGGAACTTTGACTTAAAATTTCTAACGAGGTGTCAGTTTTTACTGGTGGGTAGTGGGGTAGCCCCAACCCCAAGCCAGTATTGTACACTGAGTAGCCACTTTGACCTTCACCTAGGGAATGTGGGAAACTTTAAAGTGAAACTTAAAGGGCTCTGGTTTGTATACTTATGAAAAATACAAATTACTTTTTTAAAATTTTGTTTGCTCGTACACGAATAGCAACCTTCGTCCTTTAATAAGAAACTTATTCTCAAGGGGAAGGAAGTTCCTATAACCATACTAGCTGGTTTAAAATCCTGGGATGTCAATACATTCGGACCTGATAGAGGTACCAAAGTGTTGATTCCTACCGCCTTCTAATGAGAATGGATTCTCATGGGTTGGGTTAGGTTTCAGTCTGCTGACAGACTGTCGAGGAAGAACTTATATCCTTGGAAGGAAACGATGTCACAATGTCATAATGTATCCTACTTTCTATCCATCCTTCCCCTCGTAAGGAGGATGGGGGAGATGCTTCTATAATAGACTTGTATAGAACAGATGCTTCGTATGGAAGCTCCACTATATCAACATCCAATCCAGCAAATAATGTAAAAACCTCTATAACCCAAGAGAGGGGAAGGAAAAGAGCCAGACACTCCACCTCTAATCCTAGACTATTGTAGCGACAGTTATCCTAGATCAGATGCTTCTTGTCCTATAGGGATCTAGGTAAAGTACACAACCTGCTGAGCAGCTACCATAGGTCGCAATGGAAACATATTTAAAGACTTGTGAGAATACACCCATGGATAGTGTGCTGTAAAAGTTGCCAGGCATTTAAAGACTCCAGACTTTACTACTTGCGGCACTGACATTTTCTTCCTGAAGGCTACGATACATCGAATATTCTGGCTTCGCATGATTGCGTTTGAGGTGATCCCCTTGTAGGAGTGAGTGTCTGATTGTTCCCATGAAGTCAGAATGAAACATTTCAGGATCTCTCATTTCCATCTATACTGAAGGGAGAGTCGTGGTGTCTCCCCCAAGGAAAGGAAGGAAAGATATTCTTGCCCCCACTAGTTGCCTTTGTAGAGAGGAGAGGAAGAACTCAAGTCATGCCTGTGCTTGGTTCCTAAGTCCTTGACATGAACTGCTGAACCAAGGAGATGGAGATCTTCTATCTTTCAGAATGGCTAATGACATTCAGTACAGTTTTAGCTAAATGAAGAATGGCTAATGACACTCAGTACAGTTTTAGCTAAATGAAGAATGGCTAATGACATTCAGTACAGTTTTAGCTAAATGAAGTTTGAGAGAGTATAATGAAGAAAACAAACCACTTCAAGCAGCTTTAGTGCTTAGAAAGTAAAGATTCTCTTGAAGACTAGGTCTGAATCCAAGTTCAACACTTGTACTGGGAACTGAGCTGTATCTATACCATGCAAATTGTGGTTTCCCTGATAAAGGAAGAGATAAACAGCTAATCATGGGTCTTTCTGTATCTCAATGTCTTCTACCGAATGTTGAGTTATCAGACAGGAAAAGAGGAGCAAAAAGGCGCAAGTGTCTGGGATTTAAGGAGATGTTGGAAGGTGTCTTCGAGTGATGGCGAGAAACTAAGACTTTACGTCATGCAATGATATAGGAATATCCTAAAACCTTACACCAGACTCTGTCCATGACAGACGACTCAAATGTCGGGACATTCATGTCCTCATTCCCTGCCGGTCCCTGCCCTCAGAATGGACTCTTGGGTTTGATCGATTGGGAAGGCCTGCGGAAAGCCCATAAACTAAGATGCTATCAATTATTATAAGGTAAGGAATTCCATTACTCAAGAGGAAGTTGGAACTGCTGAACTAAGCCTCCCGAAGGTTAGTCATCCTTGGCGCCTTCTTGCTGAAGAAAATAAACAAGAGTCCTTGATAGGAAAGGATCCTTTCTAACAACTGAGCGCAAACCCCAAGTGTTAGGTGTAATCTTCATATGTACCACCCTCATGTATTTCAATATCATCAGATACGTATCTACGTTGATGGGATTATTTAGACGATGTTTTCCCTTGTAGACAATGTTTTTGCATTTAACCCTTTTACCCCCAAATGACGTACTGGTACGTTTCACAAAACTCATCCCTTTACCCCAATGGACGTACCGGTACATCCTTGCAAAAAAATGCTATTGAAATTTTTTTTGCATATTTTTGATAATTTTCTTTAGAAAATTCAGGCATTTTCCAAGAGAATGAGACCAACCTGACCTCTCTATGACAAAAATTAAGGCTGTTAGAGCAATTTAAAAAAAATATACTGCAAAATGTGCTTGGAAAAAAATAACCCTTGGGGGTTAAGGGTTGGAAATTTTCAAATACCCTGGGGGTAAAAGGGTTAAGTGTAGTAGTAGCACCATTCAGTTGAGGGCACAGCTTTCGGTATGAGCCATTGACTGTCAACAAAAAAACGTGTACCGATGTTTGCTCCCGAAGAAACGACTTTTGGTATGCATCTCTTCCCTCTCCCGAAAACTAGAGTGTTCTTGTGCAAGAAAGTAAGAGAAAGGTGAGGCCCTTACCCATACCACTAGTGACCACTGTCATTCTTGTGAAAGAGTACTGGTAGCCGGTGTGTAAGCACTTGTACCGCATACAGATACGTACCTTCAGGGAAGGAATGTTTCCAGCATGTATTCTTTCTCCTCTCAAAATTTTCTGGTAAATGAAGTTATCAAGTTCCTTGCCTTACTAGAGGGTGAATGTCAGCTCTCATTATGAGGTAGCTTTCTGGAAGGGCTCATGCTAATAGTAAATCTTTCTTGTTCTGGAAAATAAAGTCCCAACAGCGGAGCATTCTCGATCTGGAGTAGAGTGCGAAGAAGTGCAGCATCAAGATTTGAGAATTGCGCACAACCACAACAGTGGGGTCTTATTCACGATCAGAAAATTGTGTGCCAACACAAGGGGGAGTACGAGAGTGGGGTCATACTCAAGATCAGAACATTGTGTGCCAACCACTGAACATACTTGTGAGGAAATGGACAGGCATACGCTCTCTTTGAGGCATGAACGAGCATGCAAATGCTATAAATCCAATAAACGATTGCAAACTTGAGGCGACACTACTTTTAGAGTGTGCAATTAAAAAGCAGGCGAGGTGGCACTCCTTTAGAAGAGTGAGATCAGATGTGGTTGTGCTCAAATGGGAGCATTCTTTCGCAAACAGGTAAGAAAACAAGACAATCGCAAACAGGAGAGGTGGCACTCCCATAGAAGACCGAGATCACTAACAGGTTAGACGGCAATCCCGTAGAGGCGGGCAATCACAAACAAGTGAGAGAGCACAATAGTAGGAGTGCTCAATCGCGAACGTGTGAAAGCCCGCGCAATCAATAACAAGTAAGAAGGCACTCTTTTAGGAGCACACAGCATGCTATTGTACTGCATAATAGATCTCCAAAGGGGTCACAATCAGGAGAGATGGCCCTCCTACAAGGACGCACTATCACAATCAGGTGAGATGGTTTTCCAATAGAAGTGCGCAATAACTAACAAATGAGTTGGGTGCTCCATTACAAGCAAGATGGGACACAGTAATTGCATGCTAATACGTAGTAGCACCCTAATGGATGCGCACATAGTAACTTTTAATCTCGATGTCTCTATCTTTGTCCTCGGTGAAGGATTAAGCAATACTCTCTCCTACGGGGAGAGAATCAATAACACCCTTATACGTAGCTCATCAATCAGTCTTAAAGAATTAACTGTATCAATCAGTCTTAAAGAATTAATTGTCCAAGAAGGGGGAAGGAAAAGAAGGGCACTTGACAGGCAGTGTGCTCCAAGTCAGATGAATGTGTGGATCTACTGTCGTCACTAATAGACAAATATGTGGTAGAGGTGACAGTGTGCAACGACGTTTCATTCCGAAGTTACGATGCCATCGTTGTCACTACTACACACTAGCAAGAGAATAAATAACAAAAATTTTGTTAACAGGAACAAAACTTGCATATCAGCAGGTTACACAAAAACTGTCAGTCAACTGCAATTATCAGGAAACTGCAAAACTTTCAGCCTTCCTTTAATTTCCTCGCACAGTGAACTGCTAAGCATAAACTAGGAGATAAAACATTAAGAAACCCAGTTTAAGGTGCCAGGATTACATCTGTATTCTCCAGCGGCTGAAAACAAATTGGCTACTCTAAGTATTGGCTGAGAGGCAAGCCTTCTATCCCCATCATCTGCTAATACCAACCGACACCTTGTTATAAATTTTAACAGCTGAAGTTCCAGCCAAGCTGAAAGCATACTCCTATTAAAGGAAGAGGTTTGTATTGGTGTAGGAACAACTATCCTTGATAAACTTACTGGCAATGGTTTAGAAAATACTTAACACAATAAAATAAAGTAAACTTTAGTATTGATACAAGGCTTAACTTATAAACAATCAAGGATATTTGCACTAACAACTTGCAAAGTTTGAAAAGCATAGGTTCAAGATCATCCAGCATCCACATACCTCTAAAGTACAGTTCAAGACTTTTGACCCTCAAAGAAGTTATTACAACAAAATGCTGTTTATAAGCTAATATTTTCAGATAACAATAAAACTACTTAATCTTTTACTTTGATTTCAGAATCCAATAAGACTATTTGGGCTTGATGTTTTTTTTTTTTTTTCTAGTGAAAAAAGGGTAAAGTATTTAGAAGTTCTTACATCAGTAGTATCATTTCATTTTGTAACTGGTACCATAATACAGAGAAGACATTTTCTTTGCAGCACTACCTGCACAGTATTACCATGTTAGTCTTTTTAGCACAAGAAATAATTCCAGATGGTTATAAACCTGTTCTGCTATATACTAATTCTACACCACGCAATTTAAACTGTGTAGAGTATCAATGTCACATGCATCAACAGTCTTGTTTTACAAATACATTCCAACCAATTATTGAGGTTTGATCCCACACTCAAGGGATTTTCCAATCTCATTATTAAAGGCTACAAATTAATACCCCGCCCTATGTCGTTAATTGATTACAAGTGATCCGATGTAAGGCGATTTTTTACTTAGGTCTGATTTTCACCTTATAAAGTATCTTGTACGTTCCCTACACATACTCAATACGAAAAAGTAATTATAACCTGCTATCATTTTATAAATACCAGATACCTACATCAATAACCTTCCATGTGAAGTATAGTGCTATAAAATACAGCACTTAATCATTATTCTATAGTAGTAGAAACTGATGGAATATGGACTATTTTTTTTCTTTAATACCTAACTCTTCACTACGAGGCCGCAGATCCACTACTCTAGCTATATACGAGATTTGCTACCATTGAATATACATGCTCATTTACTCTATAATAACCTATATTTCCATGTTTATTTGTTTTACTGCTGATTACAGAACAAATTTTTCAAAAGTTTGCTTTATTTTCTACTCTATTGTATTTCACTAATAACCGAAATATTTTATCCATTCATTGTGAAGTGATTATAGAAATAATTTGTCATGAGTTTTGCTTTTTATAATTTTCTTTAAACAATGGTAACACACTGTGATTTTGTGTAAAAAAAACTTTATATTCAGAGGCAACATGTTATTCTGTAATAATTCCATGATAAATAGCCGTCAAAAGGTAAAAAAACACTCCTTAGTAATTATGGACTATACGTTATACAGAAAAGTAATGATAATATCTATTGTTTACTTTGACATAATAACTATTCTACTGTATAACGTATAATTATAAGGTACGATAAAGCACTGAATTTGTGTAAAAAAAACTTTATATTCTTTGGGGTGACTGTTATTCCGTAATAATTCCACGATAAATAGCTATTGAAAGGTATAAAACTACTCGTCAGTTATAATGGACTTTGTTATACAGAAATATAATGAAATTATCCATTTATTTCTTTTGTCAGAAGTATTCTATAATGTATAATTTATAACGTATATACATACATATACCAAGGCCCTTCGCCCAATTTTGGGGGGTAGCCGACATCAAACAAATGAAACAAACAAAGGGACCTCTCCTCTCTACGTTCCTCCCAGCCTGACAAGGGACTCAACCAAGTTTGGCTGGTACTGCTAGGGTGCCACAGCCCACCCTCCCCCAGTCATCCACCACAGATGAAGCTTCATAACGCTGAATCCCCTACTGCTGCTACCTCCGCGGTCATCCAAGGCACCGGAGGAAGCAGCAGGGCCTACTGGAACTGCATCACAATCGCTCGCCATTCATTCCTATTTCTAGCATGCTCTCTTACCTCTTACATCCATCCTCCTATCGCCCAAACTGATTTACCTCCCATTCATGGTCATTCTCCTCTACCAGTTTCAATCCTCGTCCAAGCACTCGAGCATTCACCTCTCTCACCACTCTTCTATAATCATGAATAAAGACTAGAATCACAAGATTTTGCTGGCGGTAGGGCGAGATGTGAGGATGCCTACGTTTCTAAACTGTAGGACTCAGGGGGGGTTTCAGTAATGCCTCGGGTAGGGAATGTCGCCATTACAGTAGCTAGAGTGAGTGGTGTTATTTTTTATGGAAACAAAAAAAAAAAAAACAGACTAAAATAGCTTTTCCACAATTGGAAATAAAGGCTAGAATCCCAAAGATTTCGTTGGTTGGCTGAAGAAAGGAGGAGGAAGGGCTGATATCAGGGAGAGGAGGAGACTTTTTAGTGACTGTGAACTGTGCGCGATATAAAATTATGTCCTATACTATTTGTACGATATACAAGTAACTTTAACCTCCTTATAGTTTATATTTGTAGCTTAGCTTTTAATAATAATAACAATAAAAATATTTATATTAATAATAACAATAATAATAATAATGATATCCGGACGTCACCATCTGTATCATCAGGCATGTTTTTGACATTTAACGACATCACCATAGCGGAGGGATTAAGGATGATCGATGAAAGTCAGAACTGGTGTATGTCAAACTAGATGTATGTAGTGGTATTACTATATATGGTGATTATGTATGATTTATGCTGTATCTTTGAATTAACATTGAATGAGAGGTCGTTCTATAAGAAGTTCCTATAATGAAAAAAAAGTAAAGAAGATCTATAAAAGAAAAAACAACTTGTTACTACTGGCAGCAATAAGTAATATCTACCTTCAAGTCACAGGTGGTATTCAGCAAGAGATTTGATGGCTTAAGATCACGGTGAAGAACATTTGCTGAATGAATATATTTCAATCCTCGGAGAATTTGATACAGAAAGTAGCAGATATGGTCATTACTTAATTTCTGGAATGAAAAGAAAATAATTATACAGCTTAGCAATTTAAATGTAACAAAATTCATTATAAAGTTACAATAATAAGAAATCATTAAATATCAAATTTTTCAAAGGTCTTACAATTCAATAATAATAATAACAACAATAATAATAATAATATTGATAATGATAATGATAATCATACATTTATAAAACACTGATGCAAAAAAAAAAAATGTGATTCCAACTATGGAACAAAACTATAAACATAATTCACTTAAAGCTACATTCATACAGTTCTCATACAAATCCATACATTTACATAAATATGGAAGGTTCTCTAAAATTCCTGGCAGTGAAAATTATAGCTTCAAAAGTCCTAAATTAATTGGTAAAATATGAGGACAAAGATAAACAAAGAACCATCGGAAGGTATCTACATTATCTTCTCAGCCATCTCACAAGATATTGAGCTTGTGGATATCAGATAGGATTGCATTGCATTGTATTCCAGAATTTGGGCCATAAAGCCCAGCATTGAGGACCATTGGCATGGTGTTTGCAAACTATAAATAACTCAAAAGGGAGGGAATATTGCTTTTTGAACCATTCTTGCTATACAGTATACATACCACAAAAACAATATAATTGATTTTTGACTAGTCATAGCATTGTGAACATGTTCATGAGCGTGTGTACACCCATGAAGAATACATGCAGTTAGCGAAGCGATCAGAACTACGTCAGCAATAGGAGCTGACCAGCCCGCCTCATGGGCATGACAACCGCACCTGTAAACAAATACTTGTTTGTTATCTTTTGTAAACATAAGCAAGAGCCGGTTCCATCCTGTTAGGAGTAGAGGCTTGAGGCAATAATCTTGAAGGGTTTTGTCTCACGAGACCATTTTGCCCTGAGGGCATGATGGTGCGAGGTGAAGACCACAGGAGGTCGAAGGCCGACACCATGCGAGTGCTCCGATGACCTCTCTATTCTTTGGGGAGGTGAAGTCTGATATATTAACCTGGAAATTTCATGTTTCATGAAACTCACTGTGCCCCGTGGGATGCAGCAGCCGCAAACGGTCAATAGGCAATTCCATCTGCGACATTAACCCCGCAGGAGTATGTTTTATGAGATTTATTGTGTCTAGGGGTACAATGGTGTAATGTGCCGGCCGCAAACAGTCAGTGGCATCCCCATTTACGGCAATAACCCTGGAGGGTTCTATCTTACAAGCCTCGTATTGCTGCAGGTTTCATCCTTCCTGGAGAGGTCCGAGGGTCATATAGGCAAGCGTGCATGCCCAACCAAAATAGCTTGTGACAGAACCTCACTATGGGGGTGATAGCATGCAACTGTAGTTGCGCAAACTTCGTCAGTAAGAGCAGCTCACCCACAAATCTCCCTAATGCTCAAGTGTCTGGGTGGGCTCTCATGAAAATGAATAGGGTGGAAGTGCTCGCCAGCAATCAAGCAGACCCATGTCAGCAAGATTATTATTATTGAAAGGAGGAGATTAACCAGCCCAATGAGTCAAACTCGACTCCTGCAAAACTGGCCTCATCGGCAAAAGGTCACTCGCATACCTCGCTAACGCTCAGTGTGTGGGTTTGCTATCTCACATGAATAGGTTAGAGGGGTGCGTCAGACCCTCATCAGAGAGGTCAAGCTAGCACTTAACGTCTGGGTTCCTTCTCTCACACGAATAGAACATAAACACTAGTCAGTGCTCTCAGAGGAGGTTGGCGAGTTGTCTAGCATGCTCCTAGGAGGAGGCATGAGCTCGTATGTTGGTAAGCATTGGTGAGAAAGATTTTCGTGTGAGTTGACGCACAGCAAGAAAACCAGGCTCTTCCTCATAAAGGGAGGAAAGCCCGAGGCCGGAGTCCCAAAGGGCTACCTCTAAGCAAGCGGTTGGCAGGCCTCACTATCTGCTGCAATAACCCAAAGGATTATAGCCCACAAGACTCTTCCATGGGAAAGCCGGCAACCGCAAGCAATCAGCAGGCATCACCATCTGTGTCAATACCCCAAAAGGGATAATGCTCATGAGCCTTGTTGTGGGCATAATGGGAGAGACGGGGACATCATCACCATCTGGGTGCTCCAAAGAGCTGGAACAGTGTCTGATAAATCGAGCACTCAAACAAAGCCCTGAGGGGGCAACAACAGAGGTGAGGACTCGCTCGCAGATGATCAGCACTCACTCACCGAGCAGAGAAGATCGATGCTTCATACTCTGTGGGACCTCAGAGCTCTGTGCAAGCTCAGGTTGAGGGAGCGTATTCTAATCAACAAGCTGAGAAGACTGACCTAGTCAGATTCTGGGCTGCTCTGAAGAGCTGGAAAGAGGCCCAACAAATTGAGCACTCATTCCAAAGCCCCAAGGGGGAAACCACAAAGGTGAGGAGGGCCTCGCTTGCAAACGAGATCGGCAATCACATGCTGGAAAGAGATGCTCAGTACTTCATACACTGCACGACCTCAGCTCTCTGAGAGGACATGTAGTATAATCAGTGAGCTGAGAAGATTGACCTAAGTCAGCTTCTGGGTTCACCACATTGGATTCCCAAACTACTTTTTACCTGCTCCTATTCATTGCAGGAACAAAGAGTAATGAGCAGGTGCAAAGAGATCTGCAGCTAAAGGCAACTGTGTGTCTACCTCTAGGATACTCGCAAGCCCTTCCTTAACAGGGAGACCCAACAGCCCCAAAGAAGGCAGGCAACGCGAGAGCGACTACTGGTAGTGGGTGCCGTTGCTACGCTAAGGGAAGTAACAGTGTTCGCACCTAAGTGTTGTCCAGGGGTCACTTGGACAACGTGGAGGAAGCAAGACAACAAAGTAAGAGACCAAGACTTCTACTTCTGCCATCCACTGAACCACTTCCATTGTGAGGATGACCACACTCTGGAAATGAAAAAAATAAAGTAAAAAGCCAGTTTATGTAACAAGTTAACGGGAGAGACAGAACGTCTAACTCCACCGAGCCAAAATAAAGTGACGTAATTTCCCCGGTCTACACTGCCCCTAACTAGCAGTAGGTGGTTATACCTCGCCAAAATCTTTATGGCTGGATTCAGCTTTCGCTGGAATATATACCGGTAATCACTGCAAAGAGCAAAAGGGTTTGTATTAGATGTTGGAACAAATTGCTCTCAACCTTCAAATGATATCTATAGAGCTATTTTTAGAACCATGTCATTTATAGGTTTTTTCTCTATCCTCCCAAACTTCTATTATTCCACAGCAAATTTATTTATCCTTACCTAGCTTCATCTAAATGCAAGCAGCTTTTCCTCCATCAATCATCCTTATTTTCATTAACATAACCTGAACTCCATCACGCACTTTCCAGTACAGTACCTTACAAAGTATTAAATCCTACTGTACTATGCTCCCATAATTCATACAATAACCCCTCGTACACATTTAGCTGCTTATATGGTGGTGAAAATTTCCTGTAAGCATTTCATCCCTAATTTCAGTGGCTGAAAGAACAATGTGGCAGTTACTGTTAGAAATTGCAAAAAGGTTACCTCACCTGAGATTTGAGTAACTTGTACAAGTCAGTTTCCATGAGACACTGGACAATATAAACATCTTTCATGGCTTCTATATTTTGAGCCCGTATAATATCACGAATGTCGATTACCTGTTGAAAAAGGATAAAAAACAACACCATTAAAATTTTTGTTACTCACCTATACAATCTTTAAAAACTATTTTAATAAAGAGTACTTTTCACAGAATCATGTTATCTTAAATTACAGGATAAAAATTTACATTCATAAAAGCTAAATAAGCTAATTCATAGTTTATATCAAATGTTTCATATGAATTAAGTTCCTCAAGGGAATACATCTGATAGGCATCAGTGACAATGAGCAAGAATAAGATTTGGAATGAAATAAATAAGCCTTATCCTATCAGAGGAAAGAAATTTATTAGAATGGCATGGAATGCTGGTGATAGGACTTCAATCTGCTGAGCAAAAACTCAAAATGGGAAGTGGAGGATTTTGACATGATACCAGGGACAAAAAACAAGTGTGACTTCTGTAAAGTCAGCTAAAGCTTCAAGACCCTTGAACATACGCAATATGATTTCACCACCTGGATGAGCAGAACATGTGGAAAAATAGTTAAGGAAGAGGCTTGACTAAGAGGGCAAAAATTGTGTAAATAATAAAAGAAGATATGCACTTATCTCCAAAAAAGTTAATTTTCCTATTTCATATTGCAAGACTTTTTAAAACCTTTTCAGCATAAGCAGTCAAAATTTGGTTTAGAAATGTCCCCAGCACTGAAAATTTTTGTCTAACGAATAAAGCAATCCTATTAATTACAGTCTGCCATAAGTAACACCCAGAGCCTCTTCTGGTAATCACTTATTGATATTACCCCTCTGGTAATCCAGCAACTCATTTCCATGTCAAAATAATTACAGTACTCTCCCTGGTGATCCTAAGCCTCATCAATACTTAATATCCTAAAAAATTTGGCATAAATATGCACATCAACCTACAAACAAGATTCACTACGCACATGGGGAGATGCTTCATCTAAAATTCAGATAAAAAAGAAAATAGAAGTTCCAACGCATACAAAGTAGGCGTTTAATAGGTTTTTAAAACAGAGTAAAACGGAGATCAGACAACGCCCGTTCTCCTCCGAGCCGAAATGCGTGTATGAGCGGTGTGGTGACTCTACCTCCCGCCATTTCCCCGCTAACCAGTAGAGGGGAGTAACACCTCGCTAAAGTTTTATGGCTAGTTTCAGCTGTCGCTCAAACGTATCTCCATAGTAAAGAGTTGAAAGATTTCTATTTGGTGCCAGAACCACTTATTATTATTATTATTATTACTAGCCAAGCTACAACCCTAGTTGGAAAAGCAAGATGTTATAAGCCCAAGGGCTCCAACAGGGAAAATTGAATTTAAGAATACTGTACTTCTCCGTAGCTGATATCAAAGTGTATATCCAGTGTACTGGCGGGGGGAGGGGACTTCCCCGTTACCCACCAGTAACTACAAACATCTCGTTATAAATTTCTAACAGCAGAATTCTAACTAGATTGAAATTATACTCCTAGGAAAGGATGAGGGCTTGTATATATGTAGGAACAAAATACTTATCTGCAAATTACATGCATCAAAAACCAGGAAAAAAATGCATTACAGAAGGTCCTCAACTTACAAAAATACAGGGATGCAAACAAATCCAACTCAATTCGTATAACTCAGATATTGTATCAAAAGTTTGTATACTGTAATAAAATAAAGAAAGATTGTAACAAAAGATTATTAGGTCATTTGATACAGTAAGCAAAATTAATTTGCAATAGCCTGATATTTATTTTATATGAAATTTAACAATATTTAATTACAAACAACTTCTTGGAAACTACTAATCTTGAAGTTGAGGACCTTCTGTATAACAACTCAAATGTGGTAACACTATTGATGAAAATACAAAAATAACATTACTCAAACAATTAAGCAAGAAAGATTGTGATATATATGTATATCTATATCAACATTTGACAAGATTCCTCAATAAAAAATGGTACTAACATTTTCATGTTTGAACCTCGTAAGTATCTTGATTTCCCGAAGTGTCCTTTGGCAATAGGTTTGATGTTCAAAAGGAGATATTTTCTTAATTGCCACCTTTGTCTTCGTAACGCTATCGTTTGCCGATCTGTAACAGGAAATGACAAGGATTAACTACTGATATTTCATATAAAATTATGGAAACTATCTCACATTACTTCACAAAACAGGGTTTTTCATAAACCATTAATGAAATATTGCCTTATTCCATAGGAAAATTAAATCCCAGCCACCCCAAATAGTCATGTTAAACCTGAAAAGTTCCCACAGCACACATTCAGTCCTCCTACCTTTCACTTTTTGTAATAAAACCTTAACAGTCTGCAGGGAGGACACTAGATTCCTGATTTACAGGGTTGAAAGAAAAAAATGGTTTGTATTTTAAAATCAAGTTTTTATTGCCATATTTCCATCACAATTGTATTGCAAGAATTGGTATTTAGGAGGAAGGATATAGAATCTATAACCAATGATACACAGTTCATTAAATACAGGGGTAATGGAGCTCCATCATACAAAACATTACAGTATACTGTTATCTGCTAACCAGGAGAAACAGTACATGTCACTAAGCCCTCAACTGCAACAAGAGGCTCCAAGATGATTAATTCACTAGCCCTGCCTTGCGTGATTGAGAGATGCAAATTCAGGAATATTATGAATCATTATTATTGAAAGGAGATTTACCAGCCTAATGAGTTAAGCCCATCTCTTACAAAGCTGACCTGTGATGTTTTGAAAAGCTAGATAAAGATCTTTGTTTGCCATCCTTTCCGTCTGGGTTTATTTGACTCCTCTAAATAATAGACAACAGAAAAATTACATTTAGATCATTATGAATTACATCTGCCTATTATAATTTTGTGAAAAGAGAGAGGCATCTGTATACCCCCTGCTAAAATTAATGACAACTAATTAAAAAATTCTACTTAAAGGGACCAACCACATTAAAACTTGAATCATTCAAAATTTTCACATATGATGCAGATATATATTGTTCTCTTCGAGCTAAAATTTTACGTCATTCACACCAATACTTTTTTAATAAAATGTGACTATTTGAGTTTTAAATATTTAAAATTACTTCAAAAATATCATATCAATTGTTGTGAACATTTACAAATACTGTAATAACTTTATTAGATATTTTTATGTCTGCACAAATCTTATTGTATTTGATTTTTCCAATTTTTAAGATTACAAGATTTCATTAAAAAATAATTTACTCAAAATTATGTTTTTAGAATAGGATAATAAATAATAGAAAAACAATAAATTATATGAGGAGACGGTACCATACATTTGATCTCGAGTACTTTCCGCTAAATGTGAAAGGGTTGTTTTTTCTGCGCACTCCTTATCCACGTTCCATTATTACCTCTGCCAACGAAGTTGGAGGGAGGTTGTTTTTTTTGCCCCTGTTTGTGTATTTGTTTGTGAACAGCTTCCTGACCACAATTTTAATCGTAGAGTAATGAAAATTTCAGGGATTAACTGTTAGGTAAAAAGCTGGAAATTACCAATTTTGGAAGGTCAAGGTCACTGTCAAGCTAAATGTCCAAACACGTAATCAGCCTAAGTTTGGACATCGCTATCAAAGAGACTTCAAACTTGGTTCATATTCAAGTGTATAAAAACCCACACCTATTAATACACGTTAAGGTTAAAGGTCAAGGTCGAACAAAAGGTCAAGGTCGAACAAAAGGTCAAGAAATAAGCTTCCACGGCAGAGATCTGAACTCTACTCGGAGCCCCTTTAGTTATTATCATTATAATTATTACAAGCTAAGCTACAACCCTAGTTGGAAAAGCAAGATGTTATAAACCAAACAGCATCAACAGGGAAAAATAGCCAAGTGAGGATAGGAAATAAACAAACTACAAGAGAAGTAATGAACTAAGTAAAATATTTTAAGATCAGTAACAACATTAAATTAGATCTTTCGTACATAAACTATGAAAACTTCAAAAAACCAGAGGAAGATAAATAAGATAAAATAGTGTGCTTGAGTGAACCCTCAAGCAAGAGAACTCTAACCCAAGACAGTGGAAGACCATGGTACAGATGCTACAGTACTACCCCAGACTAGAGAATTATGGTTTGATTTTGAAGTGTCGTTCTCCTAGAAGACTTGCTTACCATAGCTATTATTATTATTATTATTACTATCCAAGCTACAACCCTAATTGGAAAAGCACGATGCTGTAAGCCCAGGGGCTCCAATAGGGAAAAATAGCCCAGTGAGGAAAGGAAATAAGGAAATAAATAACTGAAGAGAACAAATTAACAATAAATCATTCTAAAAAAAGTAATGTCAAAAGAGATGTCATATATAAACTATTAACGTCAAAAACAATTATGTCATATATAAACTATAAAAAGACTCATGTCTGCCTGGTCAACAAAAAAGCATTTGCTCCAACTTTGAACTTTTGAAGTTTTACTGATTCAACAACCCGATTAGGAAGATCATTCCACAACTTGGTAACAGCTGGAATAAAACTTCTAGAGTACTGCGTAGTATTGAGTCTTATGATGGAGAAGGCCTGGCTATTAGAATTAAAGTCTCTCTTCAACCCTCACAAAGAGGAAAATAACATCTGAACAATTACAGTGCAGTATTTAACTCCTGGCAAGAAGAATTGTTTGGTAATTTTAGTGTCGTCAGGTGTATGACAGGAGAATACGGAAAGAATGGGCCAGACTATTCGGTGTATTTGTAGGAAAGGGAAAAATGAGCCATAACCAGAGAGAGGGATCCAACGTAGTACTGTCTGGTCAGTCAAAGAACCCAATAACTCTCTACCAGTAATATCTCAAAGGGTGGCTAGTGCCTTGGCTAACCTACTCCCTACCAACTATAGGTCAAATAGCATTTTAAGAACTTAATAAACAAGTGAATGGGATAAAATAAAAATTTACATATCCACATTGATAAATGATGTCTGCACTATTGCTACTAGTAGATTACCGTATGTCAAATGGCAGTGTTAGTGCCACCAACCATTTAACAATTTTAAGTGTTGATAACCAATAACAAAAAAATAACATTTTAGATGACCGTAATATTTGTATGGCCAATCTACATAAACCATTCAATCAATTCATTCATATTTCTGTAAGTCATGCTAATATAACATAAATTTGCAATCAAAATAGTCTCATCAGTAGCAGATAACATTCTGGATAATTTGCTTTACTGTATAGCTACCTACAATAAATTTTTCAACTTTGTAAAGAAAGTGGCAGCTATTCTTTCAATATGAATCTTTGACAGAGAAGACTGTTGGTAAGATTAGAAAATAAAGAATGCTTTTCCTAATCAGATGTCAGAATATCAGAGAGACAGCCTACCTTAGCTTAGCCAAGCCTTGGCCTACTATGAAAAGTAGGCCTAAGCTATACCAAGTCCTATTAATGATAACAAAAGGTAGAGTAATTGCATTTACCCAGGGCTACAATTTATGCTCCACGCATAAGTGGGGAGAGGTCGATCCAGGAGACAGTTGCAGCTAATCAATCCTCCTACAACAATGTCTTCTTCCTCTAAGAAGAGGTAGCAGCCTTAAGCACTGAGTGCATACATGTCTACCCACTCAAAGGCTAGTGCATGCAAACAATTTTGTATTACAGAGGAAGTGAGTTCATGTCAACAGAAGGGCAAGTGGGAACAGAAAGAAGTTCTGGATCTGGTGGATATGCCGAGAACAGTTGAGGGTGCATGCACTGAAGAGCATGATTTGCTGCATGTACATGAGAGCACGAATGGATGTGCGCACACAAGAGCACGTTTGGCTGCGAGCACATGAGAGCACAACTGGGCAAGCGCACAAGAGCACGACTGAGCGCGGACACGAGAGCACGATTGGGCGCTCTCTTGTAGGAGACCCCTCTAGAGAGTGCAGACAGGAAAGGGGGAGCAAGCTCGAGCAGGTAACAATGTCTTTCCCATGGGGAGAGAAAAACTACGAGTCACACAAATGCAACTCCTATCAATTGGTCTCCAAGGACTTCTTCGTCCATAAAGAATAAAAGAGCAAAGCCACTCCATCCTGACTGGCAGTGCGTGAAGTCAAAAGTGAGGTAGAAGTGGAGCACGATTTTGAACTTATTCTGGTATGGTATCTATTTTATGCCATGATGACACTCCAAGGAAAGAGACCCTAAAAAAGATAGCACTACCAAGAGGTAAGTCTCTAGTGCCTTCCCGGACAAGTTAAGAAACTGATGAGAATAGCGGTGGCCCTCCCATTCAACTTGGCAACAGTAGACACTCCTTCACACTCACAAGGGAATAAACAGCAACAGGAATGCTGTCAAACAGGAACAAGAAAGTGTATATCAACAAGTTATCCAGACAACAGTCAGTCAGCTAAAGAAATTAGGAAAACTGCAAAACATTTCTTCTTCCTAAACATCCTTTGCACACAATGAACTTCAAACATTTCTAAAAGAAAAACCAAAATATTAAAGCAGCCAGATTACAGCACCTGGAGTAGAGTACACTTCTACTCTCCAGCGGCTGAAAACCATGAGGTTACTCAGTGCATGTGCGGAAGGGGGAGGGGACTTCACCACACGCCAGTAATTATCAATACCTATTATAGATTTTAAAAGCAGAGTTCTAGCTACGCAGATAACATGTCTACTAAAGGAAGAGGGTTCTTAGTCATGTAGGAAAATACTCGTATTACAATAAGGTAGTCTAACAATTTAAAACTGTAAATCCAAATTGCCACAGGAGCTAAAAGTCCTTGTGCACACTTACAGCCCTATCAGAAGACCAAAACATGAGACATGAAATTGGGATCCCATTCATACATGAACTGATGGAATTAATTTTAAGGCCAGGTGGCTGAGGTGGTGAAATTAAAGGCCCAGAAGACCTATACAAAATAGTTAGTCTCCTCAATAAAAGACTCTTACCCAGCTGACCAAGATCTATAATCTGCCTTCAACCTGCTTAAGCTACCAGAGGAATCATCCAGAGCACCAGGACAAAGATCTTTGGTGTACATTAGTAAGCTTAACCCTCTTTGACAAAGCCAAAACACTGACCCACCAGTCAGTCGCATCAATTGCATACCGAGGACAAAACACAGAAGAAAACAGATCTTGTTAAAAGAAGACTTAAAATACAAGCTCTCTACACAAGGCATAGTTTGACAAGTATGCTGAGTTAAAGTGGGGTAGTGCAGTGATAAAAAAGTATACAATCTACGGCTTAACTCTCCCAAAACACATACGGTTATAAAAGACAATGAAAAATTTTCAAATAATTTACACAAACTGCAATGACCAATAGGCAAACCTTCTTAACACCAAAGACTCATATGTTACTGTACATTTCAACCCCTGAATATCACCTCAATCACTATATTCACTCCTACATCCGTTATGCTGTCAATTATGGGATGTTAAGCTTGTCAAAGTCTGTAGGGGGTTCTGGAAAACCTCAAATTTTGTTTTGCCACATCCTTTAACCTCAATACTGTCATGACAAACCAAGTTACCTGCTGGTCCTTGATCATATTCCAAAACATTCCATGACATATTTTATCCTTTTAGCAATTTCTCCAGACATTAAATAACCATATTTATGCAACTTTTGGACAAGAACCTCTAAACAAAGTAGGGTAAAAAGTACAATGTTCTGCAAACGCCACCATTTTCATAACAACAAATGTCCTTATCAAACTTGCCAATAAAGGAACCAAAGTGAAAACAATTAAGACATTCATACCAATGAAAAAAAAAAAACCAAGAGCATCTGAAAAGGATAGGGACAAGATGTACCAAAACTGGACTCTTATTCCAAAAGCTGAAAAAAACAAATAATAACTAGACTGGAAAACTTTCCTGCTCCTCATCAAGATGCCTTTATCCTCTAATCATATATGTCAAACAGAATATAATCCATTTTATGTTCAAATTGTAAGTTCTAAAAGATCTGACCAAGGACAGCTTTTATATTCCATTTTATATTCAAATTGTAATGTTCTAAAGATCTAACCAAGGACAGCTTTTAGAACTCATAAACTTTTAAAAAAGCCATTTCTCTCATACTAATGAACATTATGATAAGAACTTAAAATCAAGGGAAGCCCAGATTTCCAACACAGCCCATAACAGACCATACGGTAATAACTGATAAAACAATCATTCTAACAATAGGAAATAGCACACCTCTACATGATCACCCACTACACAATATTGGTCTACTACAAAGGTAACATTTTTCTGTACATGGCATACCATAAATAAACACCACAAACTGTTCAAATACTGTATACCAAATTTTAAAAGTAATTTGTATTTTCATAACTAAAAACCTCTAATATAGTAGTGCCTTCAGCTAAAGCGAGAAACCACCATTGAAACTTTGTAATAAGGTAGTTAACAGATAGTAGAGTAATATGATACTTGGGATCTACTGTAAGTCAGGTGGGAGGATGTAAGGCTCAAGTTGAGAAATAGGATGAAGGCAGGCTGGGAGAAGTGGAGGGAGGTAGTGAGTGGTATGTGGTAAAATGCCAATCAAGCAGTGTCAAGATCTATAGCACAATAATAAAGACTAGTGTTGATGCATAGATCGGAATTAAACGTGGGCTCAGATGAAAAGAGGAAGCAAATCTTTAGAGAACAGAAATGAAGATGCCGAGGTGTA
This sequence comes from Palaemon carinicauda, assembly GCF_036898095.1. Taxonomy (NCBI): domain Eukaryota; kingdom Metazoa; phylum Arthropoda; class Malacostraca; order Decapoda; family Palaemonidae; genus Palaemon; species Palaemon carinicauda. Next base: position 81,832,718 of record NC_090746.1, read on the forward strand.
TTATGGGTATATCACTGCTTAAAACATTGGTAGATGATGAAATAAGAAGAATAACAGGCTGATAAGAGTGTCACGACTGAGATGGTATGGGCATATGTTGAGGATGGATGGTGGGGAGGAGTGAGAGCTTGAGAAGAATCTGTTAGGAGAAGATGAAGAGGGAGGCAGAGAATTACATGTCAAGATAAGGTAAAGGATGATCTGGTGAGAAGTGGTTTGCTGGAAGAGAATGCCCTTAATAGAAGGCATTGGAGAGGCCATATCAGGCAATTGACCGCCAAATGTAGAGATAACAGTGGGAAAGAAGAGGAGGGCGATAGGGTACCACCTATTCTCATGACAAGCTATTTATATTTCCATTAGGCCATAGGACATTATGGAGTGACTGAGGACTATGGTTTGGATAGTATGAACCAATTCAAAATAATTTAAAATGTCCTTTGTTCTTACATAAATGCAGATCATATTCTTTCAATAAAGGAAACTAACTTGCTAGTGGGGGGTACAGCTTTTGAGAAGACTGGCCAAAGTTCAATCACTCCTAGAAAGGTATTTTTTCTAGTCCTGGAGAGAAGTAAAAATAAAAACATTACTCCAATAACCTTCTAACAAGCCGCACACATAGGACGCTGAAACTACTAAGACCAAGTGCTAAATTTGAAGAGAAGCCTTGACTATGAAAACAAAAAAGGATAACTTCTCCAATTTAAGGAAAGAGAGAGAATAACAAAGGCAATTAAAATAGCAACAGGCTAAAGCAAGCAAAGTGATAGGAGAAAAATGTATCAATTCCTTCCCCTTTGTTGGAGGAGAGATAGAGTAAATTAATGTTTTAAACCTACCTCATGCTAGACAATCTAATATAGTCAACTTAGATAGTGCTCCTGAGGGCAAGGGGATGGAAGAGAAGTGCTAGTCACTCGTACCTCTTCCCTAGACTAATGCGCTCACTGCTATAAGCTTGGGAATTTACAAGAAGCATGAACAAGCACCACAGGTAAAGGTAACATGAGTCCAAGCACTGTGGGTAATACCAAAGATAGAATAACTGGAGGGGTCAGTTGCACCACTCTCTCATCCTCATTAAATAAGAATGAATGAATGATTTAAAGTTTTCAGGCATCCTGACATCTAAGGTCATTGACGCCGGTAACATTTAATTTATGTATACAAAAATAAAAGATAAAATAAAATAAAAAATAAAAGACTATTCAATTAAAATCATAAAAGTTGAATGTCATAAAAGTTAAATATTTTTCAGAAGACCTGCTTCTGAAATAAATCTAAAAATGCCACTTGCATGGTAGGACACATCATTTCCAAGAATCTTGGCAAGGATGAACCAGCCACCCTCACCTCGAGCCTCAAACAAATATCTATTCCGCAAGTTGTTATAATTGGGGCATTCGGTCAACAAATGCCTTACTGTTAGAGGTACTACACAGTCGTCACAATACGGTTGATGTTGGCCCTTCAGCAGAAACTCGTGTGTCAACCGAGTGTGACCAATACGGAGACGACAAAGAGACGTCTCCCATTTTCGGGGCATCATATTATACCTCCAAGGAGATATGTCATTTGTTATCTCTCGCATTTTATTGCCATCTTGACTATCCCATTGCTGTTGCCATTTATTGCAAACCAATTTCTTGATGTCAGGTAAGAAATCATCACAGGGAATAGGATACCTTCTTGGCAGCAACTCTGATGCAGCCTCCTTAGCCAGTGAATCTGCCTTCTCATTCCCGGACACACCTACATGTGCTGGAACCCAACAAAATTGAACCGTTATACCTCTCCGTCCAATAATGAAAAGCCATTCTAAAATCTTTAAAACTAGAGGGTTATTAGAATTAAAAACTTCCATAGCTTGAAGGACACTCCTTGCATCACTAAAAATTGTAAAATTACCCTCCTTCTCCAACGCTATTTTCTCAATAGCGGTTAATATGCCATACAGTTCGGCAGTAAATATAGAAGCGGTCAGAGGAAGTGCACCTCTACAATTAAAACCATTACTATGTACTCCAAATCCAACGCCAGCATCAGATTTGGAGCCATCAGTATAGATAAAAGTTGATCCTCTATGTTCTCTAACATGTTCATTAAAAAGAGACCTGGCTTCTAGGTCTGACATATTCTTCTTACCTCCAATAAAATATTTACAAAAAGATATCTCTGGTAACTTCCATGGAGGCGTTGGTGATACCTTGAATGGAAGTACCTTATTTCTAATTATATCCAGACTATTTAATAATCGTTTCACCCGAAAGCCATAAGGTTGAGGAGATTTTGGGTGGAACTCAAAGTATGATGCGTGTCTTACAAGGCTTGCAGTCTGAAAGGCGAGAGAGTTAGGGAGTCTTTGCAATCTAAACCAATACCGAAGAATGGAAGACATTCGGTAAAGGTCTAGAGGTAACTCTCCAGCATCAACAAGGAGACTTGGGATAGGCGAGGTTTTAAAAGCTCCCGTAGACAATCTAATACCTGCATGATGTATCGAGTCTAATATTTTTAACCGGCTTGGGGTTGCTGAAGAATATACCTCACAACCATAACTAATTTTGGAAAAAATCAAGGCCTTGTATAATTTTAAAATAGTATTGCGGTCTGCCCCCCACGATGTATGGGACAATACTTTTAAGATATTCAGAGCTTCAACACATTTAGCTTTTAATGCTTTTAAGTGAGAAACCCATGTCAGCCTACAATCAAATATCAAACCTAAAAATTTAGCTTCTCCTGCACATGGTATCCGTTGACCTTTAATGTATATATCCGGGTCTGGATGTACTCCCCGGATACGACAAAAATGGACAACGGTAGTTTTACTTGTCGAGAACTTAAATCCATTCATGTCAGCCCACTGGATAATTTTGTCAATAGAGAGTTGGATTTTTCTCTCAACCATTGCCATTCTGGTGCCAGCAAATGATATTGAGAGATCATCCACAAATAATGTTGAGAGAACATCCTGGGGAATGGCTGAGGATATCCCATTAATTGCTAGTGCAAAAAGGGTTACACTCAGCACACTACCCTGAGGAACTCCTTCTTCCTGGCACTTACTCTCAGATAGTGTTTCCCCAACTCTCACTTGAAAAACTCTACGTGAAAGAAATGCCTGAATAAATAGTGGCAGCTCTCCTCTCAATCCCAATTCATGAATGGTTTTCAGTATACCATATCTCCATGTGGTATCATATGCCTTTTCAAGGTCAAAAAATACTGTAACATGGTGCTGTTTGGAAGCAAAGGCTTCACAAATAGAAGACTCTAGTCGTATCAACACATCAGTCGTTGAGTGCATTTTTCGGAATCCACATTGAATCGGTGATAAAATACCTTTCTTTTCAAGGTACCACATCAGCCTTGCATTGACCATCTTCTCCATGATTTTACATAAACAAGATGTCAATGCAATAGGACGATAGTTTGCTGCTAAAAACTTGTCTTTACCGGGTTTTAAAAACGCTAAAATAATGGCTAGTTCCCAAACACTTGGGTAACTATGATCATGCCATATTCTATTAATAATACTTAAAATAAATAGCTTTGTATTAAAATGTACATGTTTAATCATTGCATATGGAATTCCATCGGGTCCAGGGGCTGTATCATTGCAATGAGCAAGTGCGGAATCAAATTCTCTTTCAGTGAAAGGAGAATTATACGACTCTTCCCTTCTTGTTGCAAAATTTAAAATTTTCTTTTCTTCAACGCTCCTATACTGGTGACCAGGGGCTCCTTCACACTTGCTGGATACATTTGAAAAATGATTAGCCAGGGCATTGCTAACTTCCTTTGCTTCAGTTACATACTGGCCATTCACCTTCAACACTGGTGGTGGGTTGGGGGTGAATTTGCCAGCTATCTTTTTTACTTTCCTCCACACAGAAGATGGTGGTGTTCTACTGTTAATGGAGGAAACAAAAGACATCCATGACTGGCGCCTTGCTTCTTTCATGGCACGACGGAACTGTGCTCTACATTTCTTGTACATAATTAAATTCTCATCAGTTCTGCGTCTACGCAATCGTGTTAAAGATCTTCTTGTGGCTCTGTGCAGGGCAGTTAGTTCTGAAGACCACCACGGGACTGGTCGTCGTTTGAATAACCCTGTTGTTTTGGGAATTGAATTGACTCCTGCTGTATGGAGAGTTCCATTCAGTAAGTCTATGGCATCATCGATATTTTCAACTTGTCCTGCATCCCCCTCAATTTCGCTTAGCTCACGAAATTTATCCCAGTCCGCCTTGTCAAGATTCCATCGTGGCGATCCCTGTAAAGGTGGACCATTGTTGGTGTTTATAATGATTGGTGCGTGATCACTAGTATGCCAATCATCTAATGTTCTCCAATCGAAGTCGATTAGGCAATTAGAGCTTACGATTGCTAGGTCAATACATGACAAGGTACCTGTCTGGACATGAAAGTGTGTGGGCTCTCCTGTATTAAGGAGTCCCACATCTTCATTTTCCACAATTGATGATATGATATTTCCCCTCGTGTTTGCTAAAACATCACCCCACAAAGGATGTCTACCATTCAAATCTCCAAGTAAAAGAAAAGGTTGAGGGAGTTGTTGAATCACCTCCACTAAGTTGTCATACAAAATGTTATCATTTGGAGGCAAGTACAGAGAACAAATTGTATATTTTCGCCCTATATCGATCTGTACAACCACTGCCTGCAGAGGTGTACGAATAGACAGAGAAACTTGGGGAACATCTCGACGAACGTATATGAGACTTCCGCCATGGCTCCCCACTTGGTGATCATATAGTGTCCTATAACTAATGTATTCGCGAGGACAAGGGGTATTATGATCAAGTTTGCTCTCCTGTAGACAAATAATTATGGGGGAATGCTCATGAATAAGGAGCTTAAGTTCTTCATATTTGGCCCTTAAACCCTGACAATTCCATTGCAAAATGGAGGAAAAAACTATGGTTTATAATTTGGTAGACCCCTTGGATGGAGTCTTCCCATTGGCAGTTTTTGATCTAACACTATTTTTAGGTGGTTTTATTAAAGAAGGTCTTGATAGATTGGGTTTAGAATTTATGATTTTCTTTTTGTCTTTTTGATCTGATTGTTGAGGAGGTTGGTGGACCTCCACTTGAATTTCCGATTTATTTAAATTGACTTCCAGATCAGAAATATCAACAGACAAATCCTCATATTTATTTGACGTCGTAATTTTGATATTTCTTATGGAAGGGGGTGAGAGAGATGGAGGTCTCTCTCTTTTCCGATTAGTAGGTTTTGAGCTACCAGGTTTTTGCACCTTCCCCAATACAGGTGCACCTGGTAACTTGGTGTCAGGTGGCATCTCCATCAAATCAGGCAAGGACATGGCCTGGGAGAGGTTAGTACTATTGTTGGTAATGGGGGACGAAGGCTGTACAGAAATGGGCAATGACCCATTTTTAATACGCTGTGGCAAAGCCTCAGAAGGCAATACGATTACTTTGTCATGCAGTACTTTATCATCAGAGGTTGTATTTCTTTTCTTAGAATTACTGGCAGTGCTAGGTGGGGTCGCTGTCTCCTGTGGTAAATTTACCTTTGATTTTAAGGCCTTTGCATAGCTGGTTGATTTATTCAACATTCTTTTTGCATGTCCCACACTTATGTGTTCTAAACTTGATTTGTTTAGGGCAGCTTCCTCCAACTTATACAGTTCGCATCTCCTATCAGTTGATTTATGATTCAAATTGCAATTTGAACACCTGGCCTCAAGTGTACATTCTCCATGATAAGTTTTGGAGCAAATACCACACATTTTTCCATTTTTGCAAACTTTGGATGGGTGTCCAAATTTAAAACAATTAAAACATTGCAGGGGCTTTTGTTTGAAAGGCCGAACTTTAATCCTTTCATTTTCAATAAAAATATGGAAAGGTACATCAGCATCCTGGAAAGTAAGTATAATCATTGAAGTTCCAGGAACCTTATGCACTTTCCATACATTTAATGGACACATAGAAAGTATCTCCTCCTCTGTAAATTCGTATAGGTCCTTATTAAAGACCACTCCCCTTCCATAACTAAAATTTAGATGAGGTTTCATTTCCAATGTAATTTCATCACTGCCTGTCTGTAAGTTGGACAGTATTGCAGACTGAGTCGAAGATTTGGCATGGATGAGATAACTGTTCTTCCCAAAACGAGATATATCTCCAGGTGCTATGGTTCCTACTTTTTTTTGGATAAACTTACATATTTTAAAATAATTCCCTATTATCCCTTTAGGTTCAGCTAAGAGCCACATTGGTGGTTTGGGTTTTCTCTGTGAAGGCATGGGTACATTTCTATCTTTTTCAAACCAATCAGCAGGTTTGTACACATCCAATTCCTTTGGGACCTTATCACAAAGAGCTCCCATGATGTTCAATTCGTTAATTTTGATACTACTAATATTACTTATGGCATTAAACGCTTCATCATGACTTTCAAAAGATATCCAAGAGTCCCATTTTTCATCTCCAAGTCGCATCCTTATTTCCTTTATCAATCCATAGCACTCAAATGCTCTATATATATCATCATAATTTGTCTCTAATGGGATTTGGGAAACATGAAGGAATCGTAGTTTCCCTGTGTTACCCAAATTGCTAGATTTTTTAACATCAGTAGAGTGGTCCTTTTTAGTTCGAAGGTCGTCAACAGAGTTTTCCTTAATTACAGTAGCAGAAGTCGTCAACAGTGCCGGGGGGGAGTCAGCAAATCCAGGGGATGGGGAGTCAGTATTTGAAGGGTCCATATTTAAGGGTGGGATTTTCAGGTTTTTTGTTGTTTTGTTGGGGTACCTGCTTGAGAATTATAAGAAAGTATCATACGTTGGGAAGGAAATTTGCATTCTCCACTATCGGCACAATGAGAGTATATTTCCCCGATGGTCCACTCCATACCCTACCCGAAGGATAGCATCAAAACAGATATAGAGGCACAGGTGTAAGCTAAACCCGCCTGTTAGGACTGAGACCAAAGTAATATGGAATCATCCTCCCCATATCTGTAATGATGGGCTTCCGGCCAAAAGCCAAGAGTCCCACCTCAAGGATTGGATCCCCCTGGATTCCGATGACCCAACCCTTGAGAGTAGTTCCGCCAAAAAGGTCCAAACCATCTTTGGGATGGCTGAGATCATCCAATACTCTCATATATAGCTTTGAATGCGAATACCTCCCAACCGTGATCCCTTCTCCCATTCATCTAAGCAGGCAGTAATAACGAATGTGGAAATATCCACGCCATTTAAATAAAATAGAAAAAAATAAATAAATAAATAAATGAACAAATAAAATAAATAAATAAATATATATATATACATATATACATATATACATACATATACATATATATATATATATATACATATATACACATACATATACACATACACATACATATACATACACACGCATACACCTACATATATATATAACTAAGAAAAATAATAATCATAGAGATAGGACAGCAAGATGAAAGAAAGGAAATTTGATAAAATTAGGAGAAGGTCGAAGTAATATTAAGCAGAAGAAAAAGATGAAAGAGAGAAATTTAGATTCGAACTGGGGGAGCAATTTCCCGAAGTTCGAGAGCCCTCTTGCCCGTCACCAAGATTCAGCACGGGAATGAAATGCCGTGCTGAAGCTCAATGACTTCATCAAGGCATTCTCTCATTAAGAGGGTCATTAAATAAGAAATTAACAAGTTCTTCCTTGGAATAAAAAACAGAGTCCCACATGTAAGCAACCTCTTGAAAGACACATCGTCCTCTAAGGGTAGATTATATCCAAGTACTTCTTTATGCATGAAGAAAGTCCAGGGGTGAAAAAGAGCTTCCTTGAAGTAAGTTACAACAAAAGTTGCCTATATCCATGCCTGGCCATCTACATTTCGTCGGAACACACAACACGAGTCTCTACTTTTCCAAAAAACACAACTATCCATCTGCACTTCGTCGGAACACACAATACCCTTCTCCACTTCGTCGGAACACAGAATGTGTCTTTACTTCATCGGAACTTGTGTGCCTTTGTCAAAACACACATATGTGTCTATTTCATCCAAACACAACATGTGCCTCTACTCCATCGGAACACATAATGAGTCTACTCTGTCAAGACAGATAGTATCATTACTTAGTCAAAACACACATGTTTCTGCACTTTGCCAAAATACATATGTATCCTTACTTTGGTGGAACACACAAAACCTGTTTCTGTTTCATCAGAACAATAATGCGTAGCTACTATGTTAGAACATATAATGTCTCTACTTTGTAGGAACATGTAACTATCTCGACTTTGCTTGAGCATAACTTGTATCTACTTCATCAAAACACATATACATGATAAACAACAATAGCCAGATTTTGTGCTGTATAACTGATTATACTCCCACTAATTTAATTCTGTTGTTTATATCACAACAGTAACAAAACGTAAAAGCACAGATTTATTTACAAAGACTTATGAGAAGCACCAAGAAGATTAAAAATAATTTGACAACCAGCAGTCTGTCAGTGCAGCAATGGAGGATCCGTGGGAGCGGAGGTATCCCTTCCCTCTTGTCGGGTTGATGGAGCGGCTGTCTCCGTCATGGTTGGAGCCGCCGCGGCGGGGTTAGCCGTCATGGGTCTACCCCCTCCCGGGGAAATCTGTAGGGAGCTACTTGACAGTAGCGGCAGCGGTAGTTTCCGTTACTTGGACGGAGCCGGTGCGACAAAGCAGCTGGGAGCCGAGCTGCTGGGTCTCATCCGCAGTTGTCCCCGTAGGACGGATGGAGCCGATGACTTGCCGGGCAAGGGCAAGTGTGCCAACGGCTGCAACTGACGGCCGAGCGGAGCAGAAGAGACACTGGGCAAGGTAGCGGAAGCGGCTCCAGCGGCCACCGAGGCAGGCACTAGAGCGGCAGCCGACCTGCTCGACCCGCAAGGGGGAAAAACAACTCAGACAAACTTCCTCCTGGAAGAACTCTTCTTCTTGCTCCTTCTCCTAGTGGACTTCACCTTCTTCCTCGTAGGGCTTGCGTAGGAGCTCGCCTTCCTTCTTCTGGATCTCTTCCTCTTCTTCCTAGTGTCCCGGACGCTGGAGTCCTCCAACAAGGAAGAGCTGTAGGATGAGGAGCTGTCCGAGGAGGAAGACGAGGAGGAAGAGCTGTCGGAATCCTCCGATTCTTCCACTATCCTTCTCGGGGCCCTCGGTCCAGATACGGGGTGACGGGCTGCATAAAGTCCAACGGAAGCATTGCTGAGGGCGGCGGGGGCGTGCGAAGTGCGCCTCGAGAGGCAAACCAGCCCTCAAACTCCTCTTCTTGGCGCATGGGAGACCTGAAGGGCATCCTCGGTGCTGTCCAAACAATGGAGTCAGGGTTCCATGAACACGTGGCCCTCCTTTCTTTGTCACGGCCGCCCCCGGGAACCCGCTGTACCTGAAGAGCACTGCCACGATGGGTGGGTAGGAGCTGTTTCAGGCCTCCCCCACACCGGGTCTTCACTGGAGACGGGTCCTGCGGGCACCAGGACCTCGTCCACAGCACACACTTCCGCCACACTAGCAGACCCCCACTCATCTGCGTAGGTCCCACACATACAGAATCCCCGATATCAGACTCATGGGGAACGGCAATGGGCCGTTTCCCCGCAACGGACTTACCTCGCCCCCTACTCTGGGTAGGGAGAACCTCTCTCTAAGGGCGCTGAGGGCGACGTCAATGGCGAGGTGAGGCCCGCCTTCTTTTTAGTGGCAAACAAGGTCCACTTTAGCTCCGGCCAGGACTCGCACTCCGGACACGTGGAGGAAGGGGAGCACTTATTACCCCTACACGAGGCGCACAGCGTGTGCGAGTCAACATCCGTCCTGGACAGCCAGGCCCCGCAAGACTTACCAGCTTTGGGCCCGGGACGACGACGCTGAGATTCCATAATTAAGGAAAAACGGAACACGCAAGCAACACAAGGAAAGGATAAGGAACACAAAGGGAACACGTGGTGCACAAGGGATGGGGAACACAAAGGAACACATGGCACACAAGGCGGATCGGACGGGATAAGTGAGAGAGAGAGCGGCGAGATGATATCTACGCCGCAACCAGACGCTTACTGACGATTCAGACCTAGCAGCGCAACCTCGTGCGCCGACCCCAGGTCGCCTCGGGGCAAGTATCCTTCCGCCCCATAGCGCCCCGACAAGGTAACGGAGAGAGGGGGAACTACGCAAAATTCTTGGTCGATTAATGAGGAGACCCCAGATACTCCTGAGAAAGTAGTTCGAGGTACAGTATGTACTCCGTGTTGGAACAAAAGCTGATTACAGTTTCAATTACCTTTCCACGTTTTTGTCAAAGTTACTCCTATATCAAAATGCATAATGCAAGGTATGCAGTATCATTATAAAAATGCACAATGGAAAAATAATTCTTAAAATAAAATACATCCATAGTATAGCGAGTAGTTTAGAGTAAATTTGGAATGATCATGATAAAATCAATCTTGAGTATGAGTATTACATTCCAATAAACAAATGCAACAAACAAACTTACTTAAAATACTTTAAACCTATACTGTACAGTATAATTATAAATTTTAAAAGTAATTTGTAGTTTTCCTAGCTAAAATATCTCCAAGTTCTTTAATATGAGAACTGATTCGAGCACAGCTGGAACTTGGCAGTTGAAACTTATAACGAGGCATAAGCAACAGCTGGTAGTTAGCAGCCAGCGGTACAGGAGGTTCCGCCCTTTCTGTCGGTACACTAAACAGTCACTTTGATTGTGTCTGGGACTTTAGTGGGAAAATGAAGGTAGGAAGCTAAGTTAATGGTTTGTAAACTTAGGAAAATTACAAGTTACTTTTAAAATTTGTGATTTGTTCCTACACTAATATGAACCTTCATCCTCTAATATGCAACTCCTCGTAGGTGGATGCAAGTCTATATTACCAATTGGCTGGCTAACATATCACGATAGCTATGCTTGGACCTGATAAAGTGCGGAGCGTAGTATCCTTAGACACCTCACAAACCATGTAGAAAGTAACGACCGATTCATGACCCAGGCAACAAAGGCTGCAGTACAAGAAAATTTCTCTCTCTCTCAGTTAGAATAGGGAGCCTGTTAAGCAGGGCAAAACCAAATCAATGGGTTCACCTATCCTGTACAAATCCATCCTCCCCCTCATAGGGAGGATGGAAAAATTAACACTTCTATTTCAAAAGAAATAGAAATGCTGCTAGCTATCATAGGTGTTTGACCTATATGATCGTCCGTCCATCTCTATACAGTTCCAACTGCTATACCGGTCTATAAGGAGAGGAAAGGAGTCGGGCACTCTCACTTTCATTCCAGGCTTACATTGTAACCGTCATCTTAGATGTAATATTTTGGTCCTGTAAAGGGCCTGAACAACAGACATAAGTCCTAGAGAAAATATATTCAGAGGCTTATGAGTGCATTCGGACAAATAACACGCAGTTAAGGTGGTCTGATGCGTCTAAAATTTGAGCCCTCTGATCTCATTGCTGCACACCTTAGCTCCTCTAACTCGGAAACTGGTTCAAGATCAAAAGAGACTTACTGCTGAGACCAATAGGCAGTATCCCTTTCATAGGTATACCAAAAAAAATCTGCTGCAAGTGGAAGAGGCTACGAGAGGATAAGTTATCATTTCATGGTAGCAACTACAGAAGATGGTCCACTCTGCTTGGTACAAATCAGAGGAGAATTTTCTGACGTATCGGGACATGTCTTTCGCTGCCGCACGCGAACAGCCTATCTCTTGGATAACTACACACGTGAAGTGATAGAGGCTTCGAGTTATGGAACCCCTGCAAGTGGGGCTGACATTGCAGGTTGTGCCAAGGTGAAAGCTCTTTTGAAGTCTCTACTAATAGGGGTAGAAGGTCCGGGTACTCTTCTGCTTGAGGCCTTATCAGAGATACTAAAGTCCACTTTAGATCTAGAAATGATTACCATTTATCACCCTTTGAAGAAGGCAGAAAAGCATACACAGGGGTACCCGAATATGTTCAAGGGCTGCCGCCCAGTCTAGTACTAGTGAGCAATAGACTGGTAATTTCTTGTTGAGGCTGAAGGCAAACATGTCTATTGTTGGCGAACCCCATAAGGTCATGAGCCTTTTCGCTACATCCCCAAAGCCCAGAAAGTCATGAGCCTTGTCGTTACTTGGGGATGCAAAGACTATTTTGAATTAACTATCCGATCCCGGTTTCTCAACTTTTCCCATACGATGCTCCTTTTACCGAGAATGAAACAGGCTGAGAGAATATTGCATTGCAGACTGCACAGTCGTATATTAATAAAAATAGCTGGCAGAGAAGCTGTTATAATGTGTCGCCTTCTTTGCCGACATGTGCCACTGTGGTTGCACTGTCGTTCATCAGTGCAACCGTGACCAGTTAGCAACAACTGGACTGTTGTCAGGCTAGATAGGATGCCTTCAACTCCAGAGCATTGATGTGAAGAGACTTGTCCTCTAATGACCACAGTCTTGACATTAGTTGGTCCTTAAGATGGGTGAATCCTCACCCTCACTTCAACACATCTTTTAAACAAAAGGAGACCCAAGTAGCAATCTTTTGTCATTTAGCCACCAAAGAAGATCAGGTCTGGTTTTCTGCTCAACTAGTACTAGAGGTTGACCAAAATCTACGGCTTGTGATCAATGTCTTTACAGACATCTGCAACAATAATAGGTGAAAATGACAGAGAGGAACAAGATTCTCCAGCGAGGCTAGATGGCCTAAAAGCCGAATACGCCGTTCTTCTAGTACCTATGCCGGAAGAAGAAAGGGGCGATCTGCTTCCTTGAGCCGGGTTACCATCTTGGGATGGTCAGACTTTTCCTGCTACTGTGCCTATGTCCTTACCCAGGTATATCACTCTTTGCTTGGGTGAAAGCTTGGACCTCTCCATATTTGTAATGCTCCCCAGATCGAAACAAAAGGAGAGTAGCATGTGTTGAAAAATGTTATTTTCATTAGTAAAATAAATTTTTGAATATACTTACCCGATGATCATGTAGCTGTCAACTCCGTTGCCCGACAGAAATCTACGGTCGGGATACGCCAGCGATCGCTATCCAGGTGGGGGTGTACATAACAGCGCCATCTGTGAGTAGGTACTCAAGTACTTCTTGTCAACAAGAACTCAATTTTCTCCTCGGTCCACTGGTTCTCTATGGGGAGGAAGGGAGGGTTCTTAAATTCATGATCATCGGGTAAGTATATTCAAAAATTTATTTAACTAATGAAAATAACATTTTTCAATATTAATCTTACCCGATGATCATGTAGCTGATTCACACCCAGGGTGGTGGGTGGAGACCAGCATACATGTTAACAAAAGAAGCTAAGTATCCCGTATTTCATTTTATCAATTATTCAAAATAACAAACATAAAATAAATAAGTACCTGGTAAGGAAGTCGACTTGAACAATTACTCTGCCTTTTTTAAGTACGTCTTCCTTACTGAGCCTAGCGGTCCTCTTAGGATGCTGAACGACTCCTAGGTGCTGAAGTATAAAGGTCTGCAACCCATACTAAAGGACCTCATCACAACCTCTAACCTAGGCGCTTCTCAAGAAAGAATTTGACCACCCGCCAAATCAACCAGGATGCGGAAGGCTTCTTAGCCTTCCGTACAACCCAAAAAACTACAATAAAAAGTATTCAAGAGAAAGATTAAAAAGGTTATGGGATTATGGGAATGTAGTGGCTGAGCCCTCACCTACTACTGCACTCGCTGCTACGAATGGTCCCAGGGTGTAGCAGTTCTCGTAAAGAGACTGGACATCTTTGAGATAGAATGATGCGAACACTGACTTGCTTCTCCAATAGGTTGCATCCATAACACTCTGCAGAGAACGGTTCTGTTTGAAGGCCACTGAAGTAGCAACAGCTCTCACTTCATGTGTCCTTACCTTCAGCAAAGCAAGGTCTTCTTCCTTCAGATGAGAATGTGCCTCTCTAATCAGAAGCCTGATGTAGTAAGAAACTGCGTTCTTAGACATCGGTAGATTAGGCTTCTTGATAGCACACCATAAAGCTTCTGATTGTCCTCGTAATGGCTTTGACCTTCTTAAATAGTACCTAAGAGCTGTTACTGGGCAAAGTACTCTCTCTAGTTCGTTCCCCACCAAGTTGGACAGGCTTGGGATCTCGAACGACTTAGGCCAAGGACGGGAAGGAAGCTCGTTTTTAGCCAAAAAACCGAGCTGCAAGGAACATGTAGCCGTTTCAGATGTAAAACCTATGTTCCTGCTGAAGGCGTGGATCTCACTGACTCTTTTAGCTGTTGCTAAGCACACGAGGAAAAGAGTTTTTAATGTGAGGTCCTTAAAAGAGGCTGATTGGAGCGGTTCAAATCTTGATGACATTAGGAACCTTAAAACCACGTCTAGATTCCAGCCTGGAGTGGACAACCGACGTTCCTTTGAGGTCTCAAAAGACCTAAGGAGGTCCTGTAGATCTTTGTTGGTGGAAAGATCCAAGCCTCTGTGGCGGAATACCGCTGCCAACATACTTCTGTAACCCTTGATCGTAGGAGCTGATAGGGATCTTACGTTCCTTAGATGTAACAGGAAGTCAGCAATCTGGGTTACAGTGGTACTGGTTGAGGAAACTGCATTCGCCTTGCACCAGCTTCGGAAGACTTCCCATTTAGACTGATAGACTCTGAGAGTGGATGTCCTCCTTGCTCTGGCAATCGCTCTGGCTGCCTCCTTCGAAAAGCCTCTAGCTCTTGAGAGTCTTTCGATAGTCTGAAGGCAGTCAGACGAAGAGCGTGGAGGTTTGGGTGTACCTTCTTTACGTGAGGTTGACGCAGAAGGTCCACTCTTAGAGGAAGAGTCCTGGGAACGTCGACTAGCCATTGCAGTACCTCGGTGAACCATTCTCTCGCGGGCCAGAGGGGAGCAACCAACGTCAGCCGTGTCCCTTTGTGAGAGGCGAACTTCTGAAGTACCCTGTTGACAATCTTGAACGGCGGGAATGCATACAGGTCGAGATGGGACCAATCCAGCAGAAAGGCATCCACGTGAACTGCTGCTGGGTCTGGAATCGGAGAACAATACATCGGGAGCCTCTTGGTCATCGAGGTAGCGAATAGATCTATGGTGGGCTGACCCCACAGGGCCCATAGTCTGCTGCAAACATTCTTGTGAAGGGTCCACTCTGTGGGGATGACCTGACCCTTCCGGCTGAGGCGATCTGCCATGACATTCATATCGCCCTGAATGAACCTCGTTACCAGCGAAAGCTTTCGATCTTTTGACCAAATGAGGAGGTCCCTTGCGATCTCGAACAACTTCCTCGAATGAGTCCCTCCCTGCTTGGAGATGTAAGCCAAGGCTGTGGTGTTGTCGGAGTTCACCTCCACCACCTTGTTTAGCTGGAGGGACTTGAAGTTTATCAAGGCCAGATGAACCGCCAACAACTCCTTGCAATTGATGTGAAGTGTCCTTTGCTCTTGATTCCATGTGCCCGAGCATTCCTGTCCGTCCAGTGTCGCACCCCAGCCCGTGTCCGATGCGTCCGAGAAGAGACGGTGGTCGGGGGTCTGAACAGCCAATGGTAGACCTTCCTTGAGAAGAATGCTGTTCTTCCACCACGTTAGAGTAGACCTCATCTCTTCGGAAACAGGCACTGAGACCGCTTCTAGCATCATGTCCTTTATCCAGTGAGCAGCTAGATGATACTGAAGGGGGCGGAGGTGGAGTCTCCCTAACTCGATGAACTGGGCCAGCGATGAAAGTGTCCCTGTTAGACTCATCCACTGCCTGACTGAACATCGGTTCCTTCTCAGCATGCTCTGGATGCATTCTAGGGCTTGATTGATCCTTGGGGCCGACGGAAAAGCCCGAAAAGCTCGACTCTGAATCTCCATACCGAGATAGACAATGGTCTGGGATGGGACGAGCTGGGACTTCTCTATATTGACCAGGAGGCCCAATTCCTTGGTCAGATCCATAGTCCATCTGAGATTCTCCAGACAGCGACGACTTGTTGGAGCTCTTAAAAGCCAGTCGTCCAAATAGAGGGAGGCTCTGATGTCTGCCAAGTGAAGGAATTTCGCAATATTCCTCATCAGTCTGGTAAACACAAGAGGTGCCGTGCTTAGGCCAAAGCACAGGGCTTGGAACTGGTACACAACCTTTCCAAAGACGAACCTTAGGAAAGGTTGGGAGTCTGGATGGATGGGGACGTGAAAGTACGCGTCTTTCAGGTCTAACGAGACCATCCAGTCCTCCTGCCTGACCGCTGCTAGGACCGACTTCGTCGTCTCCATCGTGAACGTCTGCTTGGTGACATAAGCATTGAGAGCACTGACGTCCAGCACCGGTCTCCAACCTCCTGTCTTCTTCTCTACCAGGAAGAGACGGTTGTAGAAGCCCGGGGATTGATGATCCCGGACTATGACTACCGCTTCCTTTTGTAGCAAGAGCGACACCTCTTGTTGCAACGCTAGCCTCTTGTCCTTCTCCTTGTAGTTGGGAGAGAGGTTGATGGGAGACGTAGCTAGAGGGGGACTGCGGCAGAACGGAATTCTGTATCCCTCCCTTAGCCACTTCACAGACTGAGCGTCTGCACCTCTGCTCTCCCAAGCTTGCCAGAAGGTCTTGAGTCTGGCTCCCACTGCTGTCTGGAGAGGAAGGCAGTCAGAACTTGCCTTTTGCGGACTTGGAACCCTTCTTGGACTTGCCACGGTGACTGTCGGCACGGGTACCTCCTCTGCTGGAGGTTCTGCCACGAAAGGGCGGGATGAACCTAGTTGCAGGTGTGTCTACTGCTGCAGGACGGAAGGGTCTAGGCACGGAAGGTAAGGTTTTAGCCTTACGTGCGGAAGATGCCATAAGATCATGGGTATCCTTCTGGATAAGCGAGGCAGCCATCCCCTTGATCAGCTCCTCCGGAAACAGGCACTTGGAGAGAGGAGCAAACAACAACTCTGACTTCTGGCAAGGAGTGATACCAGCCGATAAGAAGGAGCAAAGATGTTCTCTCTTCTTGAGCACTCCCGACACGTACGAAGCCCCAAGTTCACCAGACCCATCCCGAATGGCTTTGTCCATGCTAGACATGATCAGCATGGCAGAGTCCCTCTCTGAAGGGGAAGTCTTCCTGCTTAAGGCTCCCAAACACCAATCGAGGAAGTTGAAGATCTCGAAGGCACGAAAGACTCCCTTCAACAGATGATCCATATCAGAAAAGGACCAGCAGATCTTCGATCGTCTCATAGCCAACCTGCGGGGAGAGTCAACCAGACTTGAGAAGTCACCCTGGGCAGAGGCAGGAACTCCCAAGCCGGGTTCCTCTCTCGTGGCATACCAGACGCTCGACTTGGAAGCAAGCTTGGTAGGCGGAAAGATGAAAGCAGTCTTTCCCAGTTGCTTCTTGGAATGCAACCACTCTCCCATAACCCTCAAAGCTCTCTTAGATGAACGTGCGAGAACAAGCTTGGTGAAGGCAGGAGCAGCAGACTGCATGCCCAGAGCAAACTCGGAGGGAGGAGAGCGAGGGGTTGCAGACACAAACTGCTCAGGATACAAGTCCCTGAACAAGGCAAGGACTTTACGAAAGTCTAAGGAGGGAGGCGTAGACTTGGGCCCTTCAAAGTCAGAGTGCGGTTCATCCAAATGAGCAGCTTCGTCATCCGATACTCCATCATCCGAAAGCTGAGTAGGAAGTGGCAAAGGCAGAGCAGAAAGCTGAACGGCTGAATCCGGCAGTACGGGTGCATGCGTAGCTGCGGATCCAACATCATGCCGCTGCTGGTCAGTCTGCGAGCTGGCAACAACAAAAGCAGAGTGCTGGTGCGTGGGAGGGGTTGCGGTGGGTTGCGGAGCATGCTGTATGGTATGCGGAGCATGCCGCATGGGTTGCGGAGAATGCCGCATGGGTTGCGGAGAATGCCGCATGGGTTGCGGAGAATGCCGCATGGGTTGCGGAGAATGCCGCATAGTGTTGGAACCCGGCAGCTCTACAGCACCTTCCCACTGCTGATGCGGTAGCTCACGCATGTCAACGGATGGTGCAGCAAGAACATGCGTCTGGCAGGGTGGACTGCGCATCGGTGGTGGAGCTCTCACAGGTGGAGTGTGGGAGCAGGCAGCCGCAGTATCTGCTGAGCGCACAACCTCGGCGGGTTGTAGGTTAACAGGTGCAGTGTTAACCTTCTCAGCATGATACTCCTGCATGAATGCCGCAAGCTGAGACTGCATAGTCTGCAGCATGGACCACTTAGGGTCTACCGTGGTTGGAGCAACAACAGACGGAGCAGTAGCCTGTTGTGGAACCACTCTACCTCTCTTGGGAGGTGTGCAGTCATCAGATGACTGCAGCGAGTCCGAACTGACCCAGTGGCTACACCTGGGCCGTTGGACTCGCTCGGAAGGGACCTTACGTTTGAGCGGTCGTGAAACCTTGGTCCATCGTTTCCTCCTGGAAACTTCTTCCACAGACGAGGAATGTAAGGGCTCATTCGTCTGTTTGTGGATGGGACGATCTTTGACAGATACGTCCGCAACCACTGAGGATACATCCGTGCGCCGATCAAGGCCTGCCGAACCCTTTGGTCCTTCGACATTGCTTCTCCCCTGGGCTTGGGAGCTTGCAAGAGGTCCCGGACTGGGAGGACGACTGGCACGCACAGATGTACCCTCATGCGCAACACTGACACTGACACTTTTCACATCACTAGCACTGATAACACTTCCCACTGCACTTTTCGCTTTCAGCTCTCTGACATCTGCCAAGAGCTGATTACGGTCATTAGCCAATGACTCCACTCTGTCACCGAGAGCCTGAATGGCACGCATCATATCCGCCATGGACGGCTGAGCACTAGTAGCAGGTTCGGGAGTCACCACCACAGGGGAAGGAAAAGGTTGAGGGGCATGGGGAGAGGAAAAATCCACAGAGCGAGAAGAACTCCTCCTGATTCTCTCCTTCTCTAGCCTACGTGCATTTTTAAGGAATTCATTAAAATCGAATTCCAAAAGCCCAGCGCATTCCCCACATCGATCTTCCAATTGACAGGATTTACCCCTACAATTGGAACAAACGGTGTGAGGATCTATAGAGGCCTTCGGAAGACGCCTAGCACAAGTCCTAACACTACACTGCCTGTACTTAGGGACTTGAGATTGGTCAGACATCTTGAATTTTAGAAGTAGTCAAGGGGGAATTCCAAAATCTAGCAAAGTTCGTTAACAATTAATCCAAATTAATTCCAAAAGCTTGCTAAGCTAATGATAAAGCTTCCTGAATAGCGAAGGCTAAACTCTAGAGTGAATACATCACCAAATCGTGAACAACAACTCCAGAATCAACAGCGTATCCAAGTAGGTCTTGCCGGCGGCACGACAGAGGAAAAATTGAGTTCTTGTTGACAAGAAGTACTTGAGTACCTACTCACAGATGGCGCTGTTGTGTACACCCCCACCTGGATAGCGATCGCTGGCGTATCCCGACCGTAGATTTCTGTCGGACAACGGAGTTGACAGCTACATGATCATCGGGTAAGATTAATATTGAAAATCATAAAGTTATGAATTTGAGTTCGCCAGCATTAACAAATCATGTAAGTACAGGATCACACGAATTTCATTGGCATATGCCCATGCCAACACCAACGAGAATACTGTACCTGAAATCATGAAGTCGTTCTTCTTTAAGACTTGTCTGATTGTGCTAGGCATTTTCATCTTGAATAGTGTCAGATGGCTGAACTTGTTAAGGGTTGAGATATCTATTACAAGTTTTGGTCTCAAGTCCCCGGAGGCCTTTTTAATTAAACACATATGGCTGAAGAAGCCCAGAGGCTCGTCTTGGACCTTTTTTAAAGCCCTTTTGCATTCATAGTCGGCAACTCCGACAAAGGAACAGGGGGAGAACCATGGTTGAGTGGGAATATTTGCTGGCCCTAGCATAGTCGAGGGCCTCTCATACCTTTTGCTGTGCGATTCTAATTTTGAGCCCTTCGTTGACGAACAGCTGAACAAAATCGGAGGGCTTTCAAGACTAAGATGGCGTGGTTCTGGAGTCATGTCTAATTGTCTCCAGTCTAGGGGGCTGATCAGCAAGCTTGCCTAGCATGTATGGTTATTGGATGTAGATGGCTTAAGGCGCTTAAAAGACACCATCCATTAAAGAAGCATATCCAGATTGGATTTTCTTCATTGAACAAAAATTTCACAATTTTTTACCCAGACAAAGTGAGGTTTGTGAACTACTACTTCTCTGCATCGGAGAGGTCCGAGGCTAATTATCCCACGGTATCAGACCAGAGGTCTAACCAGGAGGCTACGGTTTGTGTCAAAGGCCCCATACAACAATATGTTGACCAGCTAGTTTCTCAGCTGAAGACGGGGAAATGGTAGAGGAGAGGTACGAGTCCGGTGTCGTATAATACCGCTCATGCTTCGGAATACCTAGTAACAGAATTGTAGGTGCTCGGCCTACTTTCATGGAATCTTTCCGAGGCGATACCTGCATATTGCCTTATCGAATTCCTCCGTAGATAACTTTTATTTGTCTCGAACACTGGGGAGACTGCAAAATCGGTCTATAACCATTTTCCTGCCTATACAGCCATCTAGGGGTTTTGCCTAAGGCATTGACCCTCCTAAAAAGGGACAGGACCTATAGAAAAGAAGACTCGGCCTATGAGAAATCTGGACCGGCCTACCACACCCGTCTTACAATAAGTGGAGTCCTCACCGCGGCAAAGGCTGGTCCTCTTAGGAGAGGAATTGTACTACTTTTCATCTTCCTGCTCAAGCGTCGCACCCGTCAGGTGCCAGAAAGGGTAAGGGATTAAAACTTACCTCTAAAATGACAAATTCGAAGATAATTTGTATTTTTCCTAACCATACAAACCTTAGCTATTTACAAAGGGTTATTACTTTTAGCGTAGCTGAAATGGCGAGCCATTAGAATTTAACGAGGGTGTATTACCCCCGCGCTAGTTAGCGGGGGGGTAGGGGAGTGGTAGCTAGCTACCCCTCCTCCCCCTCACACACAGGTGAATACTCACTTTCACTTAGGGTAGGACTTGTCTTGGGGGACAGGGCTGGCGGGCAAATATGTGTAAATAGCTAAGGTTTGTATGGTTAGGAAAAATACAAATTATCTTCGAATTTGTCATTTGTTCCGTAACCGAAATACAAACCACGCTATTTACAAAGGGTGACTTATCCCTTAGGAAGGGTGGAAAGTCCCCAGCCATACTGGCTTTGGCTTTACCCGGGGACTCAGCATCCGAGTGAGTCGCACTCGAGAAAAGGAGTCCCTGCACCTCACAAGTTCCTTGCACCGCAAGGAACCATGTGGCCTACGTAAGCTTGTGTGTGAAGGAAGAAGTGTGACCCGTCTTAGGCAGTTGACCTGGAGTTCCAGAAGGAACTCTGGGTTAAGACGTTCCCAATACCACCTCGTCAGGGTATGGGGGACGCGACAGTATTGACTCAATACTCGGAACACAAGGAAGCATGGTTTACCTGCAGAGGTTCGAGGTCAGCTATGCAGAGACCAGGATGCTGCTTCCCCGTAGAGGGGATGATGAAGAAAGAAGTAAGGGCCAGACATACTTCTTTCGTTCATGCAGACTAAAACCTGATAACAATGCCCTCAACCTTCTGCTACCTGTCCAAAAAGGAGCCTGAGGTTAGACCAGCTGTTGTGTAGCCACCACAGAGCGATAGAAAACGTATCGAGACTCCTGTGGGTCACGCCCTGCAGGAAGCGGGCTGCGAAGGTCATCAGACGCTTCCAGACTCCAGCTTGTAGCACCTGCGTCACAGAGTAGTATTACTCGAAGGCGAGGGACGTTGCGATGTATCCAACATCGTGCTGTAGGGCGACGTGACGGGGGAGGGTCTGAAGACAGGTCGAGATGAATGTCCTTGAGTCCGGGCTGAAGAGGTATACTGGTGACTCTCCCCCCATGTCCTCCTTGTGTTCCCAAATCGGCTGCAACTGAGGCCAAACTGCAGCTGTTCCCAGCGCTAACCTCTCGATTCCTGTACTGGCAAGAAAGAGAAGGTCTTGGGACATCAGACACAGAATGGAGACTCAAAATCTTGAATGAATCGGACCGAAGGGTCGGGACCCACAGATTCTGAGTCTAGCCAACAACTCAGGAGCGAGCCTGAATGTTGCCTTCCCCTCTTCCTTAGAAAGGGGGGGAGTAGTAAGAGACCAAGAAGATTGCTTACACACTGGCCGTGGCCAGAGTGAGCAGAAGACCCAGGGCGGAATACAATCCGAGGCCTGTCGTAAAAGGGTCTTGAGAAGATCTCTTAAAGGACTAAAAGTCCGAGCCATGCTCCAAGTTGGAGGTCTTCCTCCGACTAGGGCAGGGACGATCGTAGCTTCGCATGAGCGAGGATAGATCCAGCGGGCAGGAAAAAGTTATTCCTTTAAGCCTGAAGGTCAGGGAAAGGCTGAGCGACAGGCTTCATTGCCAAGAGCGGAAAGGAGTTTCCTCCCGCCGAAAGGCAATAAGACCGTTATTGCTGGAGAAGAGGCCTCACGGGAAGAGGTATATCTCCCACGGCACCAACCACCGAAGACTCTTCACTTTGCCTGGGAGACCCCTGTGGATGACTATCGCAGATGACGCGACCTCCGTACCGCGACTGTAGCGGGTTGTCTCTTCTAGAGGAGGAAGCGTAGTGTCTCCAGGCATGAAGCCGAAGCGACGCCCCGGTTCGGGAGAGATGTCGCAGTGTGGTTGCTTGAGTAGTCTGCGCCGTGGGAGAAGCTCTCCCGGGAGTTCCGTCAGGGGAAGCAGAGGGTCCAGAAACCGTTCTGCACATAGTCCCAGTGGAGCTCTCCCATTGAAAGGTTGACAGACAACCTGGTTTTGTTGAGACCCATTGTCCGCAGACAAAAAGGAGGGAAGACGCAGGCGTCGAAGTTGTCCCACCATCACCGGAATGCATCTTGCCAGAGTCTCGGGGTCTGAGACTGGGGGGAAAACTAGCGGAAGCTTGAGGTTCCAAGCTGTCGCGATCAGGTCCCCCAGACCAGCACTTGCTGGTTACCCAAGGTCAAAGACCCCTAGGTACACTCTCTCTATGAGGCTCTGCTCGGATAGTCTGAGAGAAACATTCCCCTGCCTGGAATGAGAGAGCCGATGGTGGAATTGAGAGAATCTCAATCATCCCGATATCTCTACTGCAAGATGTGAAGGTGTGAAAATGCGTCCCCTGCTGGTTAGCATGAAGTCGACACGCAACGGGGCGACTTGGCAGGAGCGGTAGGATCTGAAGAGGGGCCAGACTAAGGCCCTTAAGCCTGCCTGAATGATGGAGAGGTATCCTTCAGGTCTTGACCATCGGCCTGGACCGGAACATGCCCCCCCCCCTTTCCTTTGACGAGTCCGAGAACCGCATCAAGAATGTGGGGAAAGGACGAGAATATCCACTACCATCAAGAGGCTCCATAGGTCAACACCCATTGTAGGTTTAATAGTTCCACTGGTCCCATAGGGCCAGGGAGTCCGGTTAAACATTGCCTGAAGCCACCGGAACTTGGATCGCCCCACATGGAACTTATCCTGAGGCGACCGTTCGGACTATAAACGGGTCAATGAGGAAAGAAGAACTAGGAAACGTTCCAAGGTAGGGCTGAAAACTCTGCTTGACTGAGAACAGGTACTGCGACTCTCCTCAGTCTTGCCACGGTGAACCGAAAGGAAGGCTCGGAGGATGTGGTAACAGAATCTGGCGTCCCCAGGTGGTCACCCATCCAAGTACCGACGTTGCTTAACCTCGCTGGACGGACGAGAAGCGGGGTTTCCAACGTGGTAAGGCGGTTGACTCAATATCATGGCCAGATACTCCAGATGTTGAGGCAGAGGAAGAGAAGGCTCCAAGCAAAATACCATGAGCCCACACTCATGGTCAGCATTCGGAAGCTTTTCCCGGCGCTTTAGAAGGTCGAAACCCGAGCCTACCGGAGTTGACCAGCCCTCCAAACAGCAGAGGAGGCGGAAGTCTGCACCTGAGCGGCCAAGAGGAAGGCAGGGAGAGTTCTCTGGGGAAACAAACCTGCTATGCCACGGCGGGATAGCCACACTGCATCATAAGCAGGAATACTTGCAGTTTAGGCTGAATTCGACGAGCACCCTGGAAGATGGATGGAATGGAAACTGAAAGTACCCGTCCTTCCGATCCAGGGTTAAAGGAGTCCTGTCGCCTCGTTACCAGTCTGATCGATTCTGCTGGTCTACGCTGGCCGAAGTTTGTTCGACAAACTTGATCAGGGCTGAGAGGTCGACTATGGACATCCCCTCTCTGATCCTTCCTTACAAGAAAGGATCGACTGAGGGGGCCGGGGGTGAAGCCGTCGATGATCCTAAGGAAGACCTTCGCCTAAGGTATGGATCATTCTGCCCAACCGGGCAACTCTGCTGATGCTATGGCATAGAGGTTCAGAGACACTGAATTCGCTGACAGAGACGGCAGGCGCGATATCCTTGGCTACTCACAGAGATTGTGCGGGAATGGGCATCGGGAAGCTGTCATTCGGATGAGTAACCTTAAGCATCCTCCCAGCGAAAAAACCTGCAATCCTAGAGTTCGTGAACTCCTTTTAGGACTATGCCCCCCCGGGGGAGTCTCCCGTGCCATCTGTTCCTGACAGGAGGAAACTGCAATTGGACACCTTGTCCCAGTTGTCGTAGCCGATAACTTAGGCCGACGTGGTTGAAAGAAAAGGGAGCTGGAGCCCTGCAGAGTCTGGAAGAAAGCGCCTTGGAGGAGTGAAACCGGAAGTCGATTTACTCTGCACAGCAGACGTCTAAGTCTCTGTCCTTGGGCAAAGACAAAACTCTTCTCAAGGATGGAAGGGTGTCTGAGGTCGTTGACCTCCACAGATGAGACACCCGAATGAAGCCTTCAGTCAGCGCGTCCAGATGGTACAACATCGAGCTTGTCCGCAAGTAGATACTTAACGACGAAAGGCCAAGGTGCCTGAGCTCGAGAGGAGGAAAGTACCCTTGATCTTCCTTGAACCAAACCTCGGGCCGTAACCGAGGAGGGAAAGAACCTGGTAAGCTCCCAGAGGAAGAGGTAAGCAGTCACCCCTTGTCCGATGGAGAAATCTTCAACGGAAAGCCCCCCCGCCAAAAATCCTTCCAGGGCGGGAGAAGGAGAGAGTACTCATGCAGGAGAGGGGACCCTCGAGACCGACCTCTTGGGAACCAACTTCGCCCTGGGGGAAGTCACCACGAAGTCCACTCCTCTCTTTCTCTTCAGCGTAGGAGAGACAGCCGCTGGTTTGTTACCCTGGCCGGTGAGTGCTGGTTTCATAAACCTCATTAACGCCCGTGCCAGCGGATCAAACCATGTCTGCTGCTCCAAGGACACAGAGTCCGAAATCCTCGCTAAGGTGAAAGGGATCGGGCGATCCTTTGGAGAGGACACGACGGTTCCTGCCTGAAAAGAAGGTGGGAAGAATGCTGTACTGACCTGTCTTCGTCCTGCACTACCAACCTGTGCTTGGATGGAGGTGATCCCGAGTGCCGCCTAGGAGCACGCGTCCCTGCTGCTACCACCGGCTGTGGAATTCGCCGCGAACTATGGTCGCGCGAGGGCGAACAGTCGCGCAAAGGCGAATGGTCGCGCGGGCACACAGGCGAGTGGTCGCGCGGGCGCGCAGGCGAGCGGTCGCGAGGGCGCGCAGGCGAGCGATCGCGCGGGCGAGCGATCGCGCGGGCGCGCAGGCGAGCGATCGCGCGGGCGCGCAGGCGAGCGATCGCGCGGGCGCGCAGGCGAGCGATCGCGCGCGCAGGCGAATGGGCGTGACGGCGAGGGATCGTGCTGCCGCGTAGGTGAAGAAGATCGCTGGCGGTAAGCGATGGCGAGCAGCATGTGTAGGTGAATGATCGCGTGATAGGGTGCGATGGTGATCAGCATCCGCAAGAGGGCGAGCGTTCAGGGTTGTGCGATGAGGAGCAGCATGCGTAAGCGGGCAATCGTGCAGGGTTGTGCGATGGCGAGCAGCATGTGTAGGTGAATGATCGCGTGAAAGGGTGCGATGGTGATCAGCATCCGCAAGAGGGCGATCGTTCAGGGTGGTGCGATGAGGAGCAGCATGCGTAAGCGGGCAATCGTTCAGGGTTGTGCGATGGCGAGCAGCATGCGCAGGTGAATGATCGCGTGAAAGGGTGCGATGGTGATCAGCATCCGCAAGAGGGCGATCGTTCAGGGTTGTGCGATGAGGAGCAGCATGCGTAAGCGGGCAATCGTTCAGGGTTGTGCGATGGCGAGCAGCATGCGCAGGTGAATAATCGCGTGAAAGGGTGCGATGGTGATCAGCATCCGGTCGTTCAGGGTTGTGCGATAACGATCAGCATCCGCAGTTGAGGGTCGCGCGATGGCGATCAGCATCCGCAGTTGAGGGTCGCGCGATGGCGATCAGCATCCGCAGTTGAGGGTCGCGCGATGGCGATCAGCATCTGCAGTTGAGGGTCGCGCGATGGCGATCAGCATCCGCAGTTGAGGGTCGCGCGATGGCGATCAGCATCTGCAGTTGAGGGTCGCGCGATGGCGATCAGCATCCGCAGTTGAGGGTCGCGCGATGGCGATCAGCATCTGCAGTTGAGGGTCGCGCGATGGCGATCAGCATCCGCAGTTGAGCTAGTAGCTGGCGAACCATGTTCCTTCAGAAGTGTTGGAGAACGTTGGCGTGCCAGCTGTAACACACGTGGGCGATCCGGAGATCGCTGGCGAGCTGATGATCGCTGACGAGCTGACGATCGCTGGCGAGCTGATGATCGCTGACGAGCTGATGATCGCTGACGAGCAGAAGGCTACGCGTGGAAGCCTGTGCAAAGAAGAAGAGTCCTTGACCCCGACCTGAACCGAAGTTCTAGATCGCGAGGGCGAACGTGGGCGCACAGGGCACGTAACAGGAACCGCAGGGAAGATCATCTTGAAAGCGCTGACGAACAGGAGAGCGCTGACGAACAGAAGGGCGCGCAGGGAAACCCTGACACGCAAGGGAAGAACCCCCGTGGGGGCAACCCTTAGCCCCGAAGGGATCGTTGTCCGCCGGGAGACTGATGTCCGTCGGAAGACCGCTGTCCGTCGGGAAGACCGTTGTCCGTCGGGAAGACCGTTGCCCGTCGGAAGACGAGATTAGACTGCTGTCCATCTGCACCAAGACGGAAGATCGAGAAAAAGAAGTTGTAGGCTGCAAACGGAGATTCAAAAAGGCGCCTCAAGCACCCTTATAGGGAGATGAGAGGCCCTTACGACGAGGCGGACGGAGGGCCTTACGGCGAGGGAGGCCAACAGCAACAGCAACAGAAGAAACCTCCGAAGAGGAGTCTCTATGAGTGTATTCTCTCGCGAACGAAAGAGAAACACTTCGTGGAAGAGACTGGTCAGCCAGTGACCTAAAAGGGGCAATCCTCCGAAGAGGAGCTCCTGCAGTTGCCCAGCCCCTTGAGCGAAACTGCAGGTGCGACCGCTCAGCACCAAGAGCATAGTCGCACGAAAAAAAGGCAAGAGAAGAACCCCCCAAAAGAGGAAAAGCTCAAGCCTGGACAGGAAAAAACTTCCCTCGGAAGGAAAGTTATCCGCCCAAGGAGGCAAGCCTCCTGACTGTTCTAAAATGAACTGGAGAGCTGTCCGTCGACACGGGAGTAGTACCAGTAGGAGACACGCCCCTGACGACAATACAAGGGGGGAGGCAGCAACAGCCGAATCCCCAGGACTCAACCAGACAGCTCACACCGTTGCTATATTACAGAAACGAACTAGATCGGTAACTGTAAAAAAATAAAAACAAATAATATTATTACACATTCATTCCCCCGGGAAGGCTCCGAAGAGGAATCCCGAGGAAAAGGAACAAGAATTACACAACAGGCACGTGCCCTCACAACCACTTACACTCGCGGAAGGAGAGCTGTAACCAAAACAGAATTATAACAATTATAATTATGTAACTATGTAATTATGTAATTTAAAAATGAATGAACACTAAAGAAAAAAACGAAAACCCCGAAAGGAATCGTTCTACAAGCTGAAAAATTAACAACTACAATTAGATTCATAAACTAATTGAAACAAAATGTACGGCGTAGCAACCCCACCCACACGGGAAGGAAGCTACAAGGGCGTAGTAAAACATAGTAAAAGGGTGAACGACCTCAAGAGAGAGAGAGAGAGAAAGACCGAAGTCAAACTCGATCGCAACCCATAAAATTAGGCCGTGGTGGCCTAACTGCCGAGGCCTCCACGTAGATATCGTACACTACACACACACATCTGAAAGGAAACTTACTTATTTCTATACTCAAATATATATACAAACATGAAAACATGTTTACATATATATTGAGTAAAAGAAAAGTAAGCGATTAAGTAAAGACAAAACAGACAATGGCTGCCAAGCGAGGACCAAGACAGAGACGTCTGTCACAGTCCGAGCCAAAAGTGAAAGTGAGTATTCACCTGTGTGTGAGGGGGAGGAGGGGTAGCTAGCTACCACTCCCCTACCCCCCCGCTAACTAGCGCGGGGGTAATACACCCTCGTTAAATTCTAATGGCTCGCCATTTCAGCTACGCTAAAAGTAATAACCCTTTGTAAATAGCGTGGTTTGTATTTCGGTTACGGAACAACTCCCCTTTTAGGGAACTAAGGATAATCAGGATTTTTCCTACAAAAAGCCTAGGGGAGCCAGCCTACCTCTAAGCCTCCTTTTTGCAGTATTTGCTCTTCCCTCTTTTGGATCTCTTCAAAAAGGGTGAACAAGAGTTCTCTGTCACTTCTGAGTGGCCAACACCTTTAAGAGATGCTGGATCTGAAGGTGGTTGTCTAGATGAAAAATTATCCAATGATGATTCTGTGTTCTCAAAGGCCTACCATAGACAACCCTGATTGGTGACAATTTGTAATATTTAACATACGAGATGCGTCTTGGCGATCTTGATCATCTATCCACCTGCAGGCAGGGATCTCACGCCAAAGCCCAGTCAATCTCACCAGAGCATTATCCCTGCATTCAGCAAGTTATTAGACTGTGCTCAAGGATTGCAGAATTGATGTGCTTGAGCGTGTGTTTATCTGTCCTATGTATATCCAATAGTAAAGGGGATGACGCAACAAGAGCAGATGCTCACAAGGCCCCGGTGAGTGAGGCTGCGTGCGAATAGATAGGAGAGCACCAGCAAGTGACTGCTCTAAGTTAGATACATTAGTGCAAATAGATAGGAGAGCACCAGCATGTGATTGTTCTAGTTAGATGCATAAGTGCAAATAGATAGAACACCAGCATGTGACTGCTTAAGTTGAATACACAAGTGCAAACAGATAGGTACACCACTTGATAAGAACCAAAAAATAAAAAATGAGAGAACTAGTGTAGGGGCTCCTATAGGAAAGCACAAGCAGGGAGGTGAGAGGGTATGCGATTGATCAAGAGCTTAGCAATTAAGGCTGCTCCTTGCGATCGCGCACGTGTAATGGCGCTTTCTTGGGAGCACTCAAATACCTAGTATCACTAATGGGAGTGGTAGCTGGTGAGATAGAGCTTCCGTAAGAGTCCAAGATTGCCAACAGATACGGGATCGTGTACATAAGGAGAGATTCCAATAGATGCTCGCAATAGTGGTGTTCCCTTATGTGATCGCAATCACTAACAGTTGAGGAGAAAGCAAAGTACAGGTAGCATGCATTCTTGCCATCTCTTTCTTCATCATCAAAGAAGGATTGGGCAACATTATCTTTCCCATGGGGAGAGAAATGGTAGGAGTGACTTATATGAGATGCCTATCAACCGGCCTTAATGGACTAATCATCTAATAGGAGAAATGGACTGACAATGGGCCTGTTATCTTCCGACAAGTAGTGTGTACAGTCAGCTGACTATGTGTCTGAGACCGAGGGAACTTGAGGTATGGAGGGATAAGGCGAGTGCTAAAGTTATGTCTGCTAGTGTGAGAGGTCACTGTTGTGTGTCACAGGGTTGATAATGTTAAGAGTGCTATTGTGAGCACAGACTGTTGCATGCACGTATCAGAAGCGCACTGGGCACAGACAATGTCTGGCAAGCAGGGTTTCCAATCTAGTCAGAAAAGGTTGTGCGAGCAAAGCAGTGCATTTATCGGCAATTGATGATTCAGATTCCAAACCCCCTGCATGCTCGGAGATATATTGCTCGCAAGCATCAAACAGAAGGATATAGTCTCTGTCCTCGCTTCGGGAAGGCAAACTTGTTTCTCTCCTAATACTGTCTTCTTCCGAGCTCGTAGAGGGTGGACAATCAAGAGGTCTGACTCAGAGGCCAAATATTAGCATGCCACTTAAAGTTTATTCCCCTGCATGGGATTAATGTAAGTCAAAAGGCATAGCACAGCATCATCAATGGGAACAAGTGTCCATGAGTTAGAAGAAGAAAATTTTAAAACCCAAGTTTGTAAAGACGCTGAAAGCATGTTAGTGCCATTCGGTGAGAAAAATCAAAATGACTATTCAGTGTACCAACAGAGGGGGCGGGGCCTCCGCTATGCCGGCTGCTAACCACTGGCTATTACGGACACCTCGTCATAAGTTTTAACTGTTGAGTTCCAGCTGCACTTGAATAAACTCTTATAGGCTAATAAAGAACTAAGTTTTGTATTCCTGTAGGAACAATTAAAAATCAGTGAGATCCTTCATGCAGATGCTGCATTCATAACGTTAAAATGACCTTGAGTCAATTACACTAAACAAGGACAATCACAAATGATCTGCAAGGTAGTATTTAGAACACATTCAATAACATCGATCATATAATGCTTGTCAACACTGATGATAAGCTACAGGAAAGGCAACTTAAGTGATGAGAATGAGGCCGATTTGGTGTACATTGCCTTTCTTCAATATCCTAGCTAGTACAGTTATAAAGTATTGGCTCTCCATTCACATGGACGGCATATTGAGTCCTACATTGGTTTATGAGTTTAAGCTGTTTATTAGGGAGGTTACCGCTGTGATTGAAATTAACATTCTATAAACCTATACTGTAATGTACAGCAACTAACCCATAGTTTCCACCTGCTGCCCACCTGAATAACAAACAATTGAGTACAGTACAGTGTAAGAAGTGGAAATGTGATTAAATTATATTATTCCAAGGACTAATAATTTCCTAACAGGTAGGTTGGGAAGCTAACCCAAGGAAATTTCTTATTTCCTTCAGCTTTTCAAATAGGTCAAGAAAAGTTCCTGTAGAGATAGATCAAAGTCCCCTTCTCCTCTCATGGATAGAGGATCTCAAGAAACTGAAACAGAATCAATAAAGAAATCACATTGTTCTTGAAGTAAAAGACACACCAAATGTGAGAATAATACGGTACAATGATGATGAATGCATAGTCTTAGTATATGGAATGTAAAAAGTATGCATTAAAAACTTTATCCTTTTATAAACAAAATATAAAGAAAAAGTAGCAACATACTAAAGCAATTTGCACCCTTAAAACAATCACAAGTGAGAAGATGAATTAGAATTTAGTTGAACCACTGTGGATAACTATAAAGGAACAACCAAGAGACTATGAGGAAACATTTAAAGACCACTGACCGTTCCATTAACATGCGCTAGTTGCCTGTAACATCAAAGTTCCCGAGAGAAAAAAAGAACCAGTCAAGACAGTGCAAATTACAAAGCATGATTGGGAGGCAGAATAAGATGTGACCTAGAGATGGCAGCTGATGATGAACCCAAAGGAACACCACTAAAAATAATGAAGTGCCAACAAAAATTTGCGAGAGCAAATAATAAGCAGGATGATTGTAGATAGATAAAGCCTGACTGACATCATATCTAACCAGATATTAAGAGCAATGACAAACTCCCCAAAGCCCCACAAAGATGAAAAAGCAGCATAATAAGAAAGAGCCTGGACCCAGACTGGGCTGTACCTGGCAGAAGTAACAAGGGATCTCGTAAGACAGCTAAGTCAAAGGTGTATGAGTAAATGAGAGAGAGAAAGAAGGATTCAAATATTTAAACGAGAAAAGATAAACCAAGATGACATCAGATTGAAAAATTAAACTAACCCATTTCTTTAATGGTTGCAGCCCAAGCGCAACACTCAACTGCAAGATAAAAAAATGCAAAACAGAAACCTAATCAGCCCTAAAGTAAAACATTCATGAATAATACCTTCTGTTTCTTAAGCAAACATTTCCATATATCAATCCACAATAAAGATAATAGTTTCAAGAACAACAAATTGAAAAAATCCTAGCTGACTACTTTAAATCTACAATTCCACCCTCTAAAACCCTGCTTTTTTGAGTAAATGATGTTGCTCAACTGATGATAATACTATCAAAACAAAACAAAAACACTTGAAAATTATAGTAACGATTTCTCAACAATGTTTACCATCTGCCATTGTTATGGGATGAGATTCAATCTTTGCTGGAACTAAAATAGGACTGGTTTTCATGATTAACCTGAGAAAAGGGTCTAGAGGCATCACCTTCTTTACAAATGCCTCTATTGCCTTTATGGAATCCTGATGATGGGATCGTAACACATGCTGTGTGTCCCTTTCTAAGAACTTTTTCCCATTTTCCACAAAGCTTAATTGAGGGTGCAAAGCCCCTCTACCACCATATGGATACTAATGACGACAACAAATGGAAAGGGATGCCACAGAGTTGAGAGATTAATATAAGACGAAGTTGAATACTGTACAATAAAAGTTTCCAGAAACAAATAAGGATAATGATATCAACCATAATTTTTGGAAAGCTCAAAGGAATATAAAGAAAAAAACTGTTCTCTGGCTGGAAGTAAACAATGGGAATTCATGAGATAGGATAATATACCAAACTTTTGTTAATAAATTAATACACCAACACAAAAGATTTGCTAATAGTTGCTTGTCCTAAAATGTAGCAAAGCTTATATTGGGTTGCCCACCCAATGAATGGCTTGGTAATATACCTAAATTAAGATTCTAAGAGCAGATAATACTTCAATGTAATTTTGTCAGCACAGTAGGCCCAATCATAGTTTTCCTCTTGGCATCCAAGATGCTAACCATCCTAACTCCTAATCCGGATTCTATAGGTTCTACTCTGCTACTAAAAACCTAACTCCATACTGTCTAAAGAGCCTCCGCTAGATGAAACAGTAAATGTAGCCTATACAAACTCCATATAGCCCGGCCACCAGAAAACTTTTACTGTAGGCTATAAGCTATGATTATTCATTAGTTTTAATTAAACTAAAATAAAATTGTAGATCAAATATGTTCAAATTGCAGATTTTAATTATTACCAGTACCAGTTTTAATGATCAAAATGACTTAAAACATTCAATATACAGTACACTATAATGTTAGCAAAGCAGTTACCAAAGCACAAAAAATGTTAAATCAATTAAAATCTCCCAGCAAATAATTTAACAATTTCATTTTAAAAACATAGAATACAGAACTTTATCACAAAAAGCTTATAAGGCTTCCTATATGTATTCGTAACTTTCTTCTGATCTTATATCAGCAATAATATTTCCTGTGCAAGTGTCCACATCCTAACCTAGGTTATGTTAGGTGAGGGGGTCTAACTTGCCAGTGCCCTAGACATGGACCTTCCGCATTAGGTTTGTTTAGAACGAATCTCAGTAATTGTCCTGGCTAAAGTTTTGTTCAAATGAATATTAAAAGATTTTTGCTCAAGAGAAATTAACATTTTCTAATTAGTTGTCAGATTTGTGCATATCTGCCCTTACAGACTATTGCAATACATTTTTGGGACATCACCACCCCAAAAACACGATCTCCATCAGGGTTTTATTTAACCGTTTTGTACAAAGGGTTAGGGAAATACAAAATAAAATAAAAAGATCTGCACCCAAATATATTGGATTGAATCGAATATAATCCCAAATAAAATGCATAAGACAAAACTGAAGGTAAATTATTATAAAAACTAATTCAGAAATTTTCCAAGAAATTACTGTATCATACTATTACCTTGCTAATTAATTATACGCAGTCGATATTCTATCCTTACGTTACACCGATTTGTTGAGTTTTCATGTCCAGCAGATTTATTAATTTTTTTGTATTAAAATTACGCTCATAACGCCACAATCAGGCCTGTCTCGGGCATTGACCGACATACCAGGTACAATATAGCCTACATACTAGGGCATGGAGAAACAGATAATATAGCACCAGTAGCTGATTAAATTCCTTTTTATTCAATACTCAACCAATTAAGTTGATGGACTACAACTATTAAACACGAATTACAAATCTAGATCAGTATGTAGTACCGTGGCCTTATCAGAGAAGTATTAGGCCTGGGCTAGGTTGCAACCCATAAATA
>NC_090746.1:81872103-81874603 GCF_036898095.1 Palaemon carinicauda
ATAAATTTACATAAAAAAGAATTATTAAAACCTTTTTAACTATCGCTTTGATAGACAAAGGCACGAAAACAGCGCGTGTGAATATGGAGCAAATGGACCACGCATAAAAAGATGCGATAACGAATGTTGTTTTTACGTTTCCATCGATGTTTGCCATTTGAGGATCAAAGGGTAGGCCTAGAACCCACGGAAAATACAGGAAGCTCTGCTATCAGTCACTATGACATCCTATAGAACATAACTAACTATGATCGATTCTTATTATTATTATTATTATTATTATTATTAGCTAAGCTACTACCCTACTTGGAAAAGCAAGATGCTATAAGCCCCAGGACTCCAACATGGAAAAATAGCCCAGTGAGGAAAGGAAATAAGGAAATAAATAAACGATATAAGAAGTAGTGAACAATTAAAATATTTTTTTTTACAAATATTAACGATATTAAAACAGATATTTCATATATAAATTATAAAATGTCTTATGTCAGCACGTTTGAACTTTGGAAGTTCTACTGATTCGACTACCCGATTAGGAAGATCATTCCACAAATTGGTCACAGCTAGAAACAAATCTTCTAAAGTATTGTGTAGTATTGAGCCTCATGATGAAGGCCTGACTTTTATAAGTAACTGCATGCCTAGTATTACGAGCAGGATTTGTTGGCAGGCCAGTGCCCAAGGGGCCAAACCAGACCTAATGTTGGCAGGCCAGTGTCCAAGGGGCCAAACCAGACCTAATGTTGGCAGGCCAGTGTCCAAGTGGCCAAACCAGACCTAATGATGGCAGGCCAGTGTCCAAGGGGCCAAACCAGACCTAATGTTGGCAGGCCAGTGTCCAAGGGGCCAAACCAGACCTAATGTTGGCAGGCCAGTGTCCAAGTGGCCAAACCAGACCTAATGATGGCAGGCCAGTGTCCAAGGGGCCAAACCAGACCTAATGTTGGCAGGCCAGTGTCCAAGGGGCCAAACCAGACCTAATGTTGGCAGGCCAGTGTCCAAGTGGCCAAACCAGACCTAATGATGGCAGGCCAGTGTCCAAAGGGCCAAACCAGACCTAATGTTGGCAGGCCAGTGTCCAAGGGGCCAAACCAGACCTAATGTTGGCAGGCCAGTGTCCAAGTGGCCAAACCAGACCTAATGATGGCAGGCCAGTGTCCAAGGGGCCAAACCAGACCTAATGTTGGCAGGCCAGTGTCCAAGGGGCCAAACCAGACCTAATGTTGGCAGGCCAGTGTCCAAGTGGCCAAACCAGACCTAATGATGGCAGGCCAGTGTCCAAAGGGCCAAACCAGACCTAATGTTGGCAGGCCAGTGTCCAAGGGGCCAAACCAGACCTAACGTTAGCAGGCCAGTGTCCAAGTGGCCAAACCAGACCTAATGATGGCAGGCCAGTGTCCAAGGGGCCAAACCAGACCTAATGTTGGCAGGCCAGTGTCCAAGGGGCCAAACCAGACCTAATGTTGGCAGGCCAGTGTCCAAGTGGCCAAACCAGACCTAATGATGGCAGGCCAGTGTCCAAGGGGCCAAACCAGACCTAATGTTGGCAGGCCAGTGTCCAAGGGGCCAAACCAGACCTAATGTTGGCAGGCCAGTGTCCAAGTGGCCAAACCAGACCTAATGATGGCAGGCCAGTGTCCAAGGGGCCAAACCAGACCTAATGTTGGCAGGCCAGTGTCCAAGGGGCCAAACCAGACCTAATGTTGGCAGGCCAGTGTCCAAGTGGCCAAACCAGACCTAATGATGGCAGGCCAGTGTCCAAGGGGCCAAACCAGACCTAATGTTGGCAGGCCAGTGTCCAAGTGGCCAAACCAGACCTAAATGCAACCTTTCACACTTGAGACACATTTAGAACTTGGGATAAGGCGAATTTAACATAAGCCGACAAATATCACCTATCTTGAAAGCACGATAAAATTACTCAACAAGTGATCCGGCATTTCTATTTATCTACTTTTTTTTTTTTTTTTTTTTGCTGTGTCTAGTTCACATTCGCTTTCTAATGAACAATATTATATTCAATATGTACTTAAATGTCTGTCTGAACTTTATTTTATAATATTTTGGCATAACTTAATTACTATATAGATGTAAACAATATTACTGTTATCATGGACTCAAATGCCTGCCGCTAATGGGTACAATAAATTGATTAAAACAAAATCTCATGTTACTTATAGTTCATAACCGACCAGTTACAGCTATAAATGACTGTGTTGTTTTCTATATCGGTTTGGAAATTTGTTGACATTGGGACTCAACGTTTTGCAGTAATAGTTTGTTGTGTGTTTGACGGATCATTAAGAAGATAATAAAAAAGTTGTCACGGTTGGTACATGTCCATTTTTAATTAGTTTCATTTTAGATTTCCTAATTATCAATCGTCCCCTTCGCCAGTTGTCCTGATGTAAAGACGTTATTGTTTTTTTTTTCTTTTTTTTCTTTTTTTTTTAGCTTATATATGAAAGATCTAATCTAATGTTGTTACTGTTCTCATTTT
>NC_090746.1:81879603-81887103 GCF_036898095.1 Palaemon carinicauda
GATTGATTGGGAAGGAAATATACATTGGTGCTGCTGTCACAAGAACTCCAAGGAAATGATGCAGTATAAAAGGTTAAAGGTTAAAGGTGTCTGGTTTCAGCTCCAGTTTCATCAGAACAGATGCTCACCAGAACGTCAGCCGGGCAGTCACACTGGTAGTAAGGTCAGAAATATATTCAGCATTTCATTAAACTTTTAGAACTGTAGTATATAATGGAGAGAGTGTCAGAGTACTGTATGAATTATTAGAATGTATAAGTAGTATCTGTCTAGGTATATAAAATTACTAAATTAGCCCACAAAGTAAGATGCATACAATTTCTCAGGGAGTTTGTACAAAAAGTCCAACAACTGAATATTGGTTATCTAAAGCATTTCAAAGTCTAATATAGTTAGTGTGGATATATTCACTGGATAATAATCGGTAGGTAGTAAGTTGGGCAGAGCACTAGCCACCCGTTGAGATACTACCGCTAGAGAGTTATGGGGTCTTTTGACAAGCCAGGCAGTACTACGCTGGATCATTCTCTCTGGTTGCGGTTCACTTTCCTTTGCCTACACACACACCGAATAGTCTGGTATATTCTTTACAGATTCTCCTCTGTCTTCATACACCTGACAACACTGTGGTTACCAAACAATTCTTCTTCACCCAAGGGGTTTATTACTGGACTGTAATTGTTTAGTGGCTACTTTCCTCTTGGTAATGGTAGAAGAGACTCTTTAGCTATGGTAAGCAGCACTTTTAGGAGAAGGGCACTCCAAAATCAAACCATTGTTCTCTTTTCTTGGGTAGTGGTATAGCCTCTGTACCTTGGCCTTACACTGTCTTGGGTTAGAATTCTCTTGCTTGAGGGTACATCGGGCACACTATTCTATCTAATTTTTCTTCCTCTTGTTTTGTTAATTTTTTTATAGTTTATATAGGAAATATTTGTTTTAATGTTGTTATTGTTCTTAAGATATTTAATTTTTCCTTGTTTCCTTTCCTCACTGGGCTATTTTCCTTGTTGGGGCTCATGTGCCTATAGCATCCTGCTTTTCCAACTAGGGTTATAGCTTAGCAAGTAATAATAATAATATTGGAGAACTCACAAAATATTTTGTACCACTCATAAATACTTTTAAAAAGTTATTCAACATTTTGATAGGATAACAGCCTATCAGACAGTTTCATAATGTAAACATAGTAGTTCAACGGATCAGGAATTTAAGTTATTTCACACTTAAAATTCTTGATAGTGCAGGTGCAATATTGTAGAATTAAAATTGCAGAACAGTGCTTGTTTGGATACTCAGCTATTTTATTAACAATATGTTGCATATCAATATATGACTAGCACCTCTTAATATTTTTCAATTCAATATGTTTACACGGAATTTCATTCCTCTATGCGTTAGTCAGAGTTCCCTGGAGGCTGATACTAATATAAGGGTTAATTACACGAAGAGGAACCAAAGTACAATAAGAAAAACAACGAAAATAATCCTAGTTTTATCTAAACTATTTCGAAAGGAGCTCATACCTTAGTAACCCGGATCTGAGTTATTATTGAGAATAAAACTTGACGTCTCATATCAATTGCTCGCCGTCCTTGAGTGTCGATGAGGGCCTAGCATCCATTTCGTCATCGTAACACCTGCTCCGATTACCGTAGTGTTCCGACCGAGGTTATCCTAAATATTCACCTGTTTCAGCACTCTTCGCTACGGTTGAATTCATGATTCAAAAAGTCCAAACTGACCACGATAGGTTGCCAAAACTGATGATGGCAAGGTGTTATCCCATCTGATTTCAAGGTAGAATGGGATAAAAGTAAAGATTAAGAATTTAATTATTAATTTTGTTATGGTACGGGTAAAATAAGCGTAATTACAATAAGAAGTATAAGCTTAGAAGCTTTGCGCCTATCTATAATGTGATAGAGTACGCGCAAACATGTTTTGCGGAGTGAGCAGTTAGCAACCAGGAACCAGGAACCAGGAACCAGGAACCAGGAACCTGAATACTGAGTAAGAAGATATATAAAGAAATACACAACGATTCCTCGATATTATCAGAATAGAATTATAGCAATTAGAGATTCAGGCAATCTAATTAATATTGCATTTAAAAATAAAATTGTACTACAAATCTTACGCAAAGATATTCAGTGAATATCGAGCACCTGTATAATGTTTACAACAGCATTATCTGTCATCGGAATGCAACTTCTAATTCAAACATTTCCAGTTTGAGACCCACTTGAAATTCCGAACTTGAGTTAATATACACGCACACTTACACACAAGCAGATACACACACACACACACACACACACACACACACACACATATATATATATATATATATATATATATATATATATATATATATATATATATATATATATATATATTGCAGACTTCAAGGTATTTCCCTAGCGTGGAGTGACTTCAGAGAAAAGCAACATAACAGTCACTGCCATATTCCTTCTTTAAATTTTAAACCAGTAGCATTTCAAACCAATACCCACACTGTAGAATACAACCCAATCTTGCATGCATTCTTGCATTTACTGCATGTTAAGGCACTTTCTTTCTGATGGATCTAGGACTCCTCCTAGAAATTTGTAAGTTATACTCTCTAACAACTTGTTATCTTCCATCCTTTCCAGATCAGTGAAAAACTCTAAATTCCTCTGATCAATCCATTTACATATTTCTTAACCTTTTTATTTACCACCTCTGTGTATCTCCTACTTCTCACATTATCAATTTTTCTTATACATGTACTACACAAACAGTTCATTTCAGCATCAGCAACTTCTACTTCTTTCATTTGTATTATAGGTAACGGAGAGTCTGTTTATTAATATCATCCTACATTCTTGCCTTGACTTTCGCAGGCAAATTCTACGAATTAACTGCTTCTCCTCTTCCAATATCTTTGCTAATAGTACTCATTTTCTCTTCCTGGTTTTTATCTACTTTAATTAGCTTACTCTCTTTCAAATTAGTTCTCATCGTTCTCTTCTTGCAAACACTTTCAAACTCATTCACTAGCTTCTGCCGTTTTTCTTTACGTTTCACTGATTTTAACCTTCTGGAAGCGTTATAAACATTGTAACGACTGTCTGAGGAAATGTTTGCCAGTGATGTGAGCCTTCTGGAAGCGTCGTAAACGGCGTAGAGGCTGTGCAGTAAGTGCAAGTTGTGTTGGAGCCAGTGATTTCAGCCTTCTGCAAGCGTTGTAAATCATTATAGAGGTGAGACCAGACCAACAATCAGACTGCTACGCCTGCAAGTTAGAAATAGCGCTGCCCCAAAGAGAACAACATAATTGAGGACAAACGTAGATTGTAATATTATAGAAGTTCGAAGTCATTATTATGATCAATACAGTTAACCATGATTTTATCAAATCACTTATAATTCTTCACCACACAAACAGAAACATAGAAATATAAAAATAAATTACTTAACGGAAATAATTATAACAATCTCATGATGCTAAAATTCACACTGGTTACAAAGCACAGAATTTCTCATTGACAAGATTTTCTATTGCAATTGTGCTACATGCAAAACAAAATCTTGATATCTATGGAATAAAGAGGAGGAATTTTCAAACCAGTTATATTACTTCAAGAACATTGGAGTGCCTATGAATTAAGATGACAGGCTTTTTAATCAGTTTCAATCCACTACGTAAAGAGTGTATGGTATATACCATTCACCGAAGCTTTAAGATATTAGAAAACCTTTGAAAACATGAAACTGACTTTTTTAAAAAGCTAATTATATATCAAATGGAATTAACCTATCAACAACGCCCTTTCTGATATCCTATATACCAGTTTCACCCAGGTTAATAGCTGCATTGCTTATATAAATGTTTGGCTTCTTATTTACACGAGATATTCTTTCTACTCAGTGACACAGCAAGGGAGATGCATTTATTATAGTCTTTGTTGGTGATTGAAATCTCCCATATGTGTTTCATGAAGGGGGGGGGGTAGGCCTGCAAAGGCCATGTCCGACAATACCTTGGGCAGCTGATCTGTTAAGCGAGAGCCTCCCGTATAAGAATCAGAACAATGACACGGTAAGGCCTCAACTACTATAGTTTGGCAAAAGGAATCTTCAGACAGTGCCAGAGGTAGTTTGGAATCAATACAATTAATGAATAAGTATATATGAAGCAACACGGATATAATCTCCTGATCTATGACTGATCTTGATTTTAATCGGTACTTCTGAAGAAGATTCTTACACTTGCACCAAGGTCACTGGTCCCTCGGACGGCCAAAGAGCCAAAGGAAAGGTCTGTCAGAAAATGAAGGCTGCCTTTCTAGGTAGAGACAAGGCACTGTCACTTGGAAGTGGTTTTTGCTAACACTACATTTTAAGCTTTAATGGTATATTTGCTGGTCCACATCACAGATCTGTCTGGTAAGAATACAACATTGAAATTTGACTATAGAGGTCTTTGTTATTTGGGCGAGTAGAATAAAAATGTATGTTAGTGCTAATTGCTCTTTAGTTACAGAGAGGTCATTGCACTGCTGGCTGGGTTATCGAGGTTGACCAAAAAAAGCGAAGAAGTTCGTTTTGCGTCGATCGTGAATGATATAACTTTAAAGATACGTGGATTATTTTTTTTTTCTTTTTTCTTAACCAGTTCTTTACAACTTTACTTGATTCTATACGAATACTAGTTATTCGATATAGTTTACACATCTTTAAAATGCAAACAGATTCCCCGCATCCATGAACAATACAAAAAGAACAATGATGCCATTGAAGTAAATCTTAAGGATCTATGCCAGGTACCTGATAATATGATATATATGTATAATATTACTCAAGGTTTCTGGGACGCTGAACTCCCCAGTTACTGAGGCAAAGAACTGCAATCGAGATAGGTCTAGGCAAGGTCTATAGACCTTGGGTCTAGGTACGGTAAGGGTCATACCTTCCAGGGTTCAATTCAGGGCAATGGGGATTGTTCTGCACCTGTCACATAGCACTTTAAAGTCCCCTTTCAGCCTTCTTAAAGATTGGATTTAAATGTAAAAAAGATAAGGGATGTTTTTGCTCAAGAATGTTTAGACCTGTAAGAGCACTCCTCTTTTACGCTGTCTTCACGGTTTCATCCATCTTGGTTTCAGAAAAGCCAACTTCATTGCGAAGGTTGCTTTGATAGGCGTGTATTTATTTCTTTGTATGTCAGTCTGTGTTTGTGATTCTCATAACTCAAATACTATTTGGCCGAATTTCATGAAGTTTTGTGGGATGATTGGCCATGATCCAAGGATAAATTGGTTAGATCTTTGGAGTGATTAGGTTAATAGTCAAGGACAAGGTCACGAAAAGGTAAAATATTTCTTTTTGCCATATCGGTACCAATTAACATCTGATTTGCATGAAGGTAGTGACAAAATATGCATAATTCATTTCCCTATCTAGTGATATACAGTATGATATAGACGAAGGTATGCGCACTACCAAGTGCCCATTCTAGTTTCTTAAGTTAATTCTTTCCCGATTTATCATCGAGCAGTTTCTTTGCCCAAGTTTCACCCATCAAATTCATTGTATATTCAGTAAACAAGTACAATCAATTCCTTTCAATTTCTCTTTCTAATCACTATTCAAATTACCACTGTGACTACTCTGCGTCGTTCCTTTTCTTCTTCTAGGTAATTGAAAATTAATGAACGGAAATTCAATAACCAAACATCATTATCAGTCTTAATATTACCTCATGAATCGAGAGGAACGTCAAAGAAAAAGATGTACACTATTAAACATTTTCAGGAAAAAAAAAAACGGTAAGAAATCTGGAATAAATGTTTCCAGGCATTTACCGTTTTGAAAACAAATATATTGACCCTAAGGAGTGATATCACTAACCCGTAAAAGATAATAACAAAGTAGGGTAAATATTACGGTCGCCTGTATAATTGAGACGGCTGAGAACTGTGTATTTTTACGGAGAATTCCCGATTAAAACTAAGGTTTTTTAAGTGTCTGTAAAGCGGAACATAAGTGGAAATTTTGTAAAAAAGTGTCAAAATAATTATAAAAATCCCGAACACATAAAGGAAAAGAAAAGAACAACTATTCTAAAACATAAATTGTGTAAAACAAAAGGAAAACCTAATAACAATTTAGAATAACATCTGACACAGAACAAGGAAATCTGTGTGAAAATAAAAATTTTTACCAGGAGCAATGAAGTGCAATATTTTCATCATCATCATCATCT
Source organism: Palaemon carinicauda (assembly GCF_036898095.1). Lineage (NCBI taxonomy): Eukaryota > Metazoa > Arthropoda > Malacostraca > Decapoda > Palaemonidae > Palaemon > Palaemon carinicauda. Next base: position 81,885,857 of record NC_090746.1, read on the forward strand.
CCTCATACGCATATTGACGTAAAGGGCCACGGTTATATTTCGCCAGTCGTCTCTAGCTTGAGCTTTTATATCAGTAATTCTCCACTTATCGTCTTCTACTTCACGCTACATACTCCTCAGCCATGTAGGCCTGGGTCTTCCAACTCTTCTAGTGCCTGGTGTAACCAAGTTGATAGTTTGGTGAACTAATCTCTCTTTATAAATCATAAATCTTCACATTAGATAAAATGAAATACAAAATATACCCTAATTAAAAATAGTAATCTTTAGTTATTTTCTTTAAGAAGAAAATGACAAAGATTTCGGTATCAAGTTTTTTTCTGAAACATATTTCTTAACCTTTGTGTTTTGTCCAAAAGATTTCTCAAAAGTTCTAATATTAATCTTAAATTCGTGCGCGGATTTCTTTCAATCGCCACATAGTAAAATGAATAAATTGTCTATTTTTTCTTTTAGTTTTCGCTCGGATCTTATCTTTTTTTACTAGTATATAATTTAACACCGTTTTTCAGTCTTTTTATCCTTCTAGAATTACAAAATAATATATAGCGTGTAGCAAGAGATAATGTATGATTTATCGGATTGCTTAATCCAAATTTAATAATGGAGATGAATTCATAATGATATTTGTCATTCACGGAGATAGCTATTTACACAAGTTAGCGTAAAGTCACACTCACAAATTAACAATGTCCAATACTATAGAAATAAATAAACAATAGATACTCATGGGATGGACGTAGCTTGTTCAATAAAGAAATTGACATACCACTTGGCCAAGTGGTATGTCACTGTTCGCACAAGTTTCCTGGACCAGGGTTCGATTCCCGGCCGGTCAGAAGCTATTGTCTTTGTGTGATTTCGCTTGGGGCTCCGATCCCGAGGTTGTTAAGAGAATCCAGACATTAATGTACCAAAAATATAGGGCTTATTTGAATATGAAAAAACACGTCTAAATGTGCAAAATTTATCATATATATATATATATATATATATATATATATATATATATATATATATTATATATATATATATATATATATATATATATATATATATATATATACATACATATATATATGTGTGTGTGTGTGTGTGTGTGTGTGTGTGTGTGTGTATGATCAGCACCCCAGCCCACTCTCCACCAAAGTTAGGATCAAGGAGGGCCAGGGAATGGCTGCTGATGACTCAGCAGATAGGTCTATAGGCTCCCCTAAAACCCCCAATCCTAAGCTCACAACGCTGAT
>NC_090746.1:81897103-81904603 GCF_036898095.1 Palaemon carinicauda
ACGGGAAAACAGAATTATGGAGAGAACTTCGAACCCTACGGAACACGAGGGCGAATGATCACAATAAACGTGGGATTTTTTTTTTTTTTTTTATTGTGGGAATATTTTGTTTTGATCCTCCCTTGCAAAAAAAGGGGTCATGTTACATTCTCGAGAAAGAGGGCTTGAAATGGGATTGTAGATTGAGCGAATTGCCTTAGATGCCGTCTTGTTGACAAGGCAACCAGAAGCATAACCATCCAGGAAATAGGTCAACAGTTATTCTCAGCATGTTTAGATAAGGTCAAAATAAAGCTAAGAAATTAAAGGAAATTATCCATATGATATTCAGAATATGTAATATCTAAGTAAACCATTTTCAAGCCACGCATGAACTAATTTTAATACTCAAATTGTTCATAGGGGAATAAAGGTTGGTTTAATGCCATCAAACAAATGAAAGACCCTCGAAAGGAGAGTAAAATTGATAGTTAAGATTTGGATATCCTGGTCCTTACTAAATTGCTCTCATATTCAGATGGAGTAGATAAACAAAGGAACCTATTCAAAATTATACGCAAATCTTCAGAAACAAAGATATAAACAATTCTAGAACCAGAAGACTTTTGTATGTAGAGGGTCACATGTATTTAAAGGTTTAAAGGCCACTCATGATTAGCAGAGGCAAGGGACAGTGACATTGTAATAGCAAGTAGGACAATGTAGAGACTGACCATATTTACATATGATCAGCGCCCAAGACACTCTCCATCCAAGCTTGGACCAGGGAGGGTCAAGCAATAATAGATGATGACTCAGCAGGTAGTGGTATAGGCTCTCCAAACCCACTATCCTTAGCTTACAGGGATGGTGAGGTTGCAGCAACCAAAGGAACTTACGAGTTTGAGCCTGACTCGAACCCCAGTCTAGCGATTGCCAGTCAGGGACGTTACCAAGTAGGCCACCACAAAAGATAGAAGAAAGATAGAAGATGCCTGTACATCACCATTTACAGAAAGTTACGGAACAGATTTACTGACAAGAATAATAATTTCAGGATATTATGAGTGACAACAAAATATTTCTGAATCCTGTCTTTATTTAATCTACATTATCACCATAAGAATGTCAATAATAAAGGAGTGATAGAGATGTTGGTTTATTCGAAGGACTGTAGTGGTAATGTTTCTTTAAAGAAAGAGAAGTGTGCATTACCAGATAAAGGACCGAAAAAATAATGGCATGAAATATGATAACAAGTACCTGTGTAAAAAGGAAGTAATAGGAAAACTAAAGATTTTAGTAAAAGTCTTAAACAAAAGCAAAACAAAAGTCGTCCAGGTGTTGAAGGATAAGAGCAAGGAAGAATTTTAAGTGCATTGAACTGCATTCTCTATTACAGCGACCCAAGAGGGACGTAAGCGATCAAGGGCAAAATTGTGCTTCTTGATATGAAGGGCTTCTTGCCAGAGGCCACTGATCTATGTGAATATGAAGCCACGATGAAGCCATAGCCCCGATCTCCCTTCCCGCTTACGGTAGACAAAGTCGTGGTTTCCCTCTCTTTAAAAATAGCAAATACAATAACCGAACGCATACCAGGAAATGACGCTAAAACAAAATGCTCATCATATCAGTATATCTAATCTCTTTATAAAAACTAATATTGATAAGACGATTACTTTCACTGCTGGCATAAAGGATACAGTTGTATTTCTCCACTTTCTACTACGGAACCGTTACAACCGAACCACAATAACCTGGTCGCTATATTTAGATACCGCCTCACAGGCAAGGTAAACACAATAGACAAACAGATCTTGAGAGAACTGCTGCTTCCCTACTTTACGTTTTACGTGCTTACGGGATGACTTGTCTTTCCTTCTCGTCTTGTATTTTGTCAGTTATGATAAGTTAGTTATGTAAGTTATCTTACGATGAGTTTTGTTGTTTTTTGTGTTAGTATTTTTCTATTTAGTTTACAATCCGTATCATTATTTTCGTGTCAAAATAAACAATCACTTAGACCATAGAACAGCATCCAGACGTATAATACTGTATCGTGTACAGTGGATTTAAGGACCAATAACAACTATATAAAACATTATTATTATTATCATTATTATTATTATTACTATTATTATTATTATTTTTTATTTCTTTTATACAAGCTAAGCTATAAACCTAATTGGAAAAGCAAGATGCTACAAGCCCATGGACTCCAACAGGGAAAACTAGCCCAGTGAGAAAAGGAAACAAGGAAATAAATAAACTACAAAAGAAGTAATAAACAATCAAAATAAAATATTTCAAGAATAGTGACAGCATGAAATTATATCTTTCATATGTAAACTATAAAAACTTAAAAAAAAAGAGGAAGATGAATAAGATAGAACAGTGTGTCTTGAGAGTACCTTCTAGCAAGAGAACTCTAACCCAAGACAGTGGAAGGCCAGGGTACAGAACCTATCAAGCTATGAAATTTTCTCCAAAGATAATCATCTTTTATATCTTGGAACAGTCACTAAGGATGGAATATGCAAAAGTATACGACTTGTATCCATAGAAATGCAGTCTGTATCAATTTAGTTAAATTCCGTTTGTCTTTTTCTAACAAAGTTTTGTAATCATTATGAACTTGCAAATCTATTCCTTCATAGTAACAAGCCAACTTTAATTATTGGCACATTTTTTTAAAAATATAAACTGATTCTGGAAGCGTTATTCATAGGCAATAGAGTTTAAAAAGCTATCTGTATTTTGATGACTGATTAAACACGAAAATATGGATTATGTGCAATAATGTGAAATTAGTTCTTCGGTACTTTTATCACAAAGTTTAATGAATTATGGATATTGCTAAAAATGACATGCAGTACTTTGCTGTGTATTTGAGAGCTATGGCTACCTGACGAAACGTTCCTCGATGACCTTCCAACTCAACTAATGACTAAAGAAATTTTTTTTTTTTTTATAGTTGACACTTATTCTAGGATGAGTTACCTGTCATTGAAGAAACAAACCGCTTACGGCAGAAGTGGCTTAGATTAAGTGAACTGCAACTGTCTTTTCCTGCTCTTGGAAATACATTTAACCCTTCAATGTGAAAAGATTGTAAGCAAAGGTATCCCATGTCAGCAAGTATTGATTGTTGTGTTCTATGACATATTAAATGTTTTGGTCTAACAAGATTTTATCCTTACTTATAAGATACTCTTAATTTCATGTGGTCCCCAATTGCATGTGTACTCTTGGACTCCCTTTCAATTCTTAACTTTCAAAAGGTTTTTGTATAATCTCATCCCTTTTGACGAATGTCATAAATCATTGCAAATTCTTGGTCTTTGTTACACCGTTACCGAAAATCTATAAATACTCCCCAGTATCACAAAAACTTAGATTTTACATATCAATCTTTATCACATCGTACAAGAGTCCATTAATGATTGATGAAATAAGTTATTACTCATAAAGATATGCTTCTTGAGTTAATATTGCTTCACTCACACCAATCTTGAAGGCTTATTTTTTTAATTTTTTGAGGTAATGCTTCTAAATACAAAACTATAAAACATGTTTCAAATTATGAAGATTTGCATGACAAAAGTATCATATAGAAAATTTTTATGTCTCTTAAGCTTACAAAATGATAAAAAAAGATAAATGCAGACGCTTTCTGAGGAAAGTCAATTGCTTTCTTATTGCATATTTTCACTTTTGTATTTACATTATCATAAGAGGCTTTTCACTATGATTACAACTATACCAGTTAGTAACCATTTGCTCTGCAGATATATAACTGGTAAACCAAGAATGCAGTTGCACAACTGTTTCACCATGGCCCCAAAATCCTAATTCTAGAGTAATGTTCTTGAGGATGCCTGGAGCATAAGTCTTTGGGTTACACATTTCGTGATCGTCATGTAACGTAACAGTGATGCAATTCCGCTGTACATATATTCAACATACACACACATGTATATATATATATATATATATATATATATATATATATATATATATATTGTATATATTCACATTCGTGTATACTGTATATTGTACATATATAAACACACAAACACACACAATCGCATATATATATATATATACATATGTATATATATATATATATATATATACATATATATATATGTATATATATGAATATATATATATATATATATATATATATATATATATATATATATATATATATTATTATTATTATTATTATTATTATTATTATTATTATTTTTACTTGTTAAGCTACAACCCTAGATGGAAAAGCAGGATACTATAAACCCAGAGGCTCCAACAGGAGAAAATAACCCAGTGAGGAAAAGCAAATAGGAAATTAGAATATTTTAAGAAGAGTAACGACATTAAAATAGATATCTCCTATATAAACTATATATATATATATATATATATATATATATATATATATATATATATATATATATATGTATATATATATATATATATATATATATATATATATATATATATATATATATATATATATATATATCACGTGACCACCCCCGTGATAAAAGCTATGCAGCTACTCTTATTTCAGCTTTCTTTTCTAATGTTTAAACCTCATGGACACATTAACCCTCTCTCTCTCTCTCTCTCTCTCTCTCTCTCTCTCTCTCTCTCTCTCTCTCTCTCTCTCTCTCTCTCTCTCTCTCTCTCTCTCTCTCTCTCTCTCCACTAATTACGGTTCAAATATACTGTATTTTCTAAATTACGTTTTTCTCTTTGTTCTAATCACTATTGCTAATAACAATTATTATGTTTATTTTCATGTTTACACTTGTACAGTTGGCTTCATTAAATCCGGTACACTTTACGGGATGCTAAGGAGACGTCAGTGTACCAAAATTAGTAAAGCCAACTGTAACTTCTATTACCTACCGCACCCTGTACATTGATCTCAGTAAAATCGGATTCAAAGAGTTATAGAAAAGCTATAAAGAAAACATGTATTCTATGAGGAAGCAAACCTGTTCTGGTTTGTACATTCGGAATATAACAGACTAAACAGTTGTTTCATGCTAAATATGGCAAATCTTGCATAGTAAGTGTTAATTAATGGGTGTGCTTTCATCAAATTACATCTAATCGTTATATAGATTAATAATAATGATGATGATGATGATAATAATAATAATAATTATTATTACTATTATTATTATTGTTGTTATTTAATTAATATTACAAATAATTACTATAAAAATAGTAATAATAATAATAAAATGATAATCATAATAAAGATAATAATAATAATAACAACAACAACAACAACAATAATAATCATAATGATAGTAATAATAATAATAATAATAATAATAATAATAATGATAATAATAATAATAATAATAATAATAATAATAATAATACTGTAATAGTAAAAATAATAATAATAATAATAATAATAATAATAATAATAATAATAATAGTTCCACGTCGAATGAAGTTTTCCTAACAGAAAATATTAAACGGTTTTCCTGTTTTCGCCAAGGCTGCATCGATAACCAAGAATGGGGAAATTTAAAGATAGATAAAATGAAAATGAAAATATAACCTATATCTATCTTCACACAATATACGAAAATTCTCCTTTTCATTTATTCTTTCTAGCTCCAGTTACCAACTACTTTCTTTTCTGCTTGATTATTTGTATTAAAAAGCATCATGACTAGTGGTAAACCGAATGATCATACTTTTAAAACAAATTTGAATTATGTGAAGTGGCGTCATTTAGTATTCTCACGTTATTGTATGCTCTCTTAAAAAAACAAAAACTTAAATCACGAATATTAAGATCTATGTCTAATAGTTTCCGGTATGTTAGCATCTTTTTACTTGTTATTTTTTGTGTTTGTTTTTCCAACAAAGCAAGAAAATACTTACACAAAGTATATGATACTCGAATTAAGGGACACAATTCGTTTGCAAGACGCGTAGAGCTTTAAAAAGGTCAACCTTGTGATATTTCGTCCGTGAAATCCGCGAGGTTTACAATACCTCTATCGACTTCAACTGCAATGGGAGAGCTGCACATAAAGGCAACGACTGAACGATAAACACACGAGGAGAGAGAGAGAGAGAGAGAGAGAGAGAGAGAGAGAGAGAGAGAGAGAGAGAGAGAGAGAGAGAGAGAGAGAGAGAAGCGTGGGTGGGGGTAGTAAATTTCATTAAAGCCACGAAGGTTATACATCCATAGCAGCAAGGTGTCTGGCTGCGACAACACTGTTGCACATCGCAGACTAGGTAGTATTTCCTTGTAAACTTTGGAATATCTTTTAAAACGTAATCCTCACAATACCGATAATTCTTACATATATAAAGCTTCATAACTATTATCTAATAAACAGTAAACACTGTTTCCAGTAGAGTTGAAATGTCTTCTTCCTCATCATCCATGTTCATTCTAAATTACTTCAGAGCTAATATAGGTTAAAGGCTTAATTTTTAAAGTCATCAGACAGGGATAATGCCCCAGCAGGAGAATGCTTTAGAGACTGACCATATATACATATGATCAGCGCCCAAGTCCCTCTCCACCAAAGCTGGAACCCGGGACGGCCAGGCAATGGCTGCCGATGACTCAACAATAGGTAAGCCTATAGGCCCCCCAAACCCCCATCCATTGCTCACAAGGATGGTGAGGTTGCAGACACTACAAGAAACTATCGAGCTTGAGCAGGTCCCAAACTCGAGTCCTGCAGTATGTTAGTCAGGGATGTTTCCAATAGGCCACTAAAACCATTAAACTAAGAATCAGTTAAAGGTTAAAAGGTGTCTGGTTTCAATTCCAGTTTTACTGGAATAGATGCTCACCAGAACGTCAGTCGGGCAAGCCCAACCCCTCACTGTGGTAGACAACCACAGCAGTGACCTCCTCAGTAAACAGCTTAAAACTCATGGTCCCAGGGAGGGATCTATCTGCTACCATGAGATTGCTAGGCGAATGCGTTACCACTGTACTTCTAAGGAGGCTAAGCCTCAGTTTATGTGTTCTGTCAAATCCATTTCTTTCGTCCTAGTAATAATTTTCTCTAATTCATCCCATCCTGTTACGGACATTTTATCCATATCTACACCATTCTTTTCCTAAAATAATTCGCAAGTAGGTTTATGCAGATCTCAGCTATGGTCCATAAGTCTACCCAGGTGTAAAATGGCACTCATTTATTACTGGGGTTGAAAATTGCCTGGGTCTACCAAACTTACTCCTAATAACTTGCTGGGATACTAGAAGGATGAACTCTGCTAGCGCCACCTATTTCAAAGTAGCAAATATACACAATATACACATATTATATATATATATATATATATATATATACATATATATATATATAAATATGTATATATATATATATATATATATATAAAATATATATACTTATATATATACATACTTATGTATATATATATATATATATATATATATATATATATATATATATATATATTTATATGTATACTTATATATATATATATATATAT
>NC_090746.1:81909603-81914603 GCF_036898095.1 Palaemon carinicauda
TACAACTGAATTTCAGGACTTCTAGTTTTTGCTCTATTAAAAACCCCTCATCTTTCCACCATCACCATTCTTTCCTTCCATTCCTCCTTCTGAAATTTTTTAAGACATTCTCCATCGCCCAAAGGAATTTACACTTGAGTCTTTGAGACTCCAGCTTCTGTCTATTTTTTATTACTTCCTATTTATAATCTACTCCCTTCTCCTTCGAATCAATAACATATGTAATGAGACTTTTCTATATTATCTTGTGATATCTTTCAATTATCATATTTGTTTTAGTGGAGTAAGGATCAAATATAAGATATTAGACCCTTGCTTAATATCCCATTTTGTCTAATCTTCGAAAAATATAGTTCTCTGAGATATCAGAAGTTATGTTTATGCATTTTAAGAATCATCTCTCCCTCATACCTGAAATTCATTTTTTTTAAATGAAACTGAAAATAATACAGCAAAAATCATAGAAAAACGCAATTCTAAATGTACATATGGAAATGTATGAAACCTGCAAGAAGGATTGATGAACCAAGCAGTGTTCAGGAGAATAATCAAAGTAGACCCGGGGCACCGAGAATAAACTAATCTAGGTGACCTTGCAACACTCCCATACTGGTAACTTATGCATTCAGTGCTATATATTTTCCCCATGATCGATATCTGATCTCATGAACATCAGATTGCAAGAAATAAGTTAAATTACGTAAATATTCCTCTTTTATTGATTTCTAAATGAAGCATCCCATTAATTATGTTGACGTTCTACAGATCAGTCTGGCAACATGACGCAAACGAGTCATTAACAGACTTATGACTATATTCAGTTGTCATCTGAAGGACTTGAGTATGTACTCCAAGACATGATGTGTTGTACAATGCTAGCGGCATTTTTAGTTATACCTTCTGAAAGGTATTTAACTTTTATAATGACATATTTGCTTTTATGGTTTTAATTGGATATTATTTTAGTCTTTATTTATAATAAACTCTATCAGCGTCAATGGCCTTCCATGTCAGGATGCCAGAAAACCTCAAATCCTTCATTCATTCCAAGACGTCAGTTCTTTCTTATACTTTTAAGAACATCGTCCCGTAAGAACACTCTGTTCCTGACGATAATCGAATTTAATAGCTTTGTTAAAAGTTAATAGCTTTGTTAAAAGTTAATAGCATTGTTAAAAGTTTCATGAATATGTTAGATTAAACGAAATAGAGTTGAACATTCACACATAAGATTTGTCATATATGTCAGTCTTTTGATAATATTCTAGATTGTTTTTCTAATAAGATTATGTAGAATTGTTTAAATTCCAGATACAAGAATTTGATGCTGGGGCTGATTAGGAATTTAATCACTCAATATTCATTTAGATGGAACTGGTAAAGTGATATAAGTTTGTTTGTTTCCAATGGGAACTAAAGAATTCTTTTCCAGGATACCATGGAATATTATTCCTCACTGTTGAAAAAACCGTAATTTTAATCGGAAATTCTCCGTAAAAATATACTGTTCTCCGCCGTATTTCAGTAAAATACAGGCGACCGTTATTTTACCATACTTTGTTCTTATGTTATACGTGTTGGTGACCGTAATATCACTCCTTTACGTCAATATATACGTGTTTAAAAGTAAAAAAATCCTAGAATAAATGTTATGCATTTACCGTTTTTCTAATGCAAATTTTTAACAGTGTACTATTTAGATTTTTCATAAAAGATAATTCAGCTGACGATATCAGCTGTGATCCACCAGAACTGCAATCAATATGATTGCATTTCAATGGCGTCCTGATATCGCCGTTATTGAAATCATTTTAAACTTCATGGAATATCTTTCTTCAGTATTCCAGTATTTGTATACTTTTACACAGATGTATGTCAAGGTAAATTTGTTTGTATTTATTCATAAATAAACATTTCTATATTACCATCTTAACCAAAAGAATTGCGAATTCCTAAACTTTTAAAAACGACGCGCATTGATATCTTGTAACTATAAGAAATGAATAACAAATCCTAGAGGAACAAATAATCTTTTAGTAGAACTTCAAAAGTTCAAAGTTGGAGAAAATGCTTTTTTGTTGACCAGGCGGACATGAGTCTTTTTATAGTTTATTATGACATATTTGTTTTTGATGTTGTTAATAGTTTATATATGACATGTCTGTTTTGACGTTGTTACTTATTTTAGAATGATTTATTGTTAATTTGTTCTCTTCATTTATTCATTTCCTTATTTCCTTTCCTCACTGGGCTATTTTTCCATGTTGGAGCCCCTGGGCTTATAGCATCTTGCTTTTCCAACTAGGGTTGTAGCTTGGATAGTAATAATAATAATAATAAACAATTCGCTAGATGAAATGCAAAGAGAGAGAGAGAGAGAGAGAGAGAGAGAGAGAGAGAGAGAGAGAGAGAGAGAGAGAGAGAGAGACGTGTCACTAATTGTAAACACATGGGATGATGTTTTGATAATACAAGGTCAGCCCGGATAATCAATACTTTTCCGCTGTGCCTAGATTTTAAATGGTAAACCGAGCAGCATAATAACCCGTGAATGTGAAAAGCAGAGTTGAGTAAGGTTTTACATATCTTCTAATTTTTTCTTATTGTTCAGTCTCTCATTGAAATCAGAATTTTATCAACTATAGTTTATCTGTTTGCTTATTCTGAATAACGGTAAGATATTCAGTCATTTTTATCAGGTATGTAGGTGTATGATAAGAGTATGAAGTATAAAAGAAAGAAAGAAATAAGATAAAGAATGATAACACCAGTAACATCTAGTGCACTACCCGTACTGCTTAATAAATATTCTGATAGAATAGTAATCTTCCCTTACTTTTTTATATAAATAATCACTGAAATGAGCAATTATTACTTGGCACACACCTATATCTAAAATAAAGATAAAACTATGGAGTAACCATACACATAGTAAATCTTATCATTATTATTAATGTAATTATTATTATTGTCATTATTATCAGTCTTTAATTTGTCAACAAGGGTCAACAAAACAGAATACCTACAGGTATATGAAAAATTGGAGTTACGAGAACATGACAATAGTAAAATTTGCGTGAAATAAGAATAAAGTTAAATCCACTACGAATTTAAGTAAATTTTCAAAAAAAAAAGAAAAAAAAAAAAAGTCGGCTACGTGACAAATGGGAATAATTGCTTTAAATTTTACTTTTATAATAAAAAGTTAAACTCAATTAGTTTAGTAGAAATTATCATTTTCTGAGAAAAAATATATATAAAGTTACTTCATATCAATTAGAAAAGAGGTCAAATTTGTGAAAAGTAATTTCTATAAAAGATTTTAAATTCAAGCCTCCCATAAAGTTGCTCTGTTGTGATCCGTAATAAGAGAGAGAGAGAGAGAGAGAGAGAGAGAGAGAGAGAGAGAGAGAGAGAGAGAGAGAGAGAGAGAGAGAGAGAGAGAGAAAGATAGTAAATGTAATTGATCTAAAGATGAAACCATAAAAGTGTGTTCAGTATAGGCGAAGCCAATTCCAATCTTATTCTTGATCAATACGTTTCTTACTAGAATATCTTGAAATTCGTAGACTATTTCCTTCAAAGATATCTTTATCAAATATATTTTAAATCAACCGTGATTGATTATATTATTATTATTATTATTATTATTATTATTATTATTATTATTATTATTATTATTAGCTAAGCTACAACCTTAGTTGGAATAGCGGGATGCTATAAGCTCAAGGTCTCCAACTGTGAAAAATAGCTCGATGAGGATAAGAAAAAAGAAATAAATAAACTATATGGGAAGAAGTGAACAATTAAAATAAGATATTTTAAGAACAGTAACAGCATTAAAACAACTCTTTTCATATATAAACTATTAAAATGACTTATGTTACCCTGTTCAACATAAAAACATTTGCTGTAAGTTAGAACTTTTGAAGTTCTACTAATTCAACTACCTGGTTAGAAAGATCATTCCACAACTTGGTCACATCTGGAATAGAACATCTAGAATACTATGTAGTGTTTAAAACTTCTACTGTAGAATACTTTATAATATTGTGCCTCATGATGGACAAGGCCTGACTATTAGAATTAGCTGCATATCTAGTATTACGAACAGAATGGTACTGTCCAGAAAGATCGTTTATTATGATGGTTTCCTGAGATTATATCCCAGAACAAGATGCCAATACCAGTCAGTTTTAATGTGTAGCAGTTAATAGAAGCTGAAAATTGTACAGGTTGAAATCAATTCTGCTAACGCATCGCCGATACAGGTTCGACCAATGTTTGTTTATAATTTTGCATTTGTAAACTGTCTTCAGGAACTCTACAGTCATCTGCCTGATCAGGGAAATTTAAGCGTCGTTGGCACTTGTATATAAGATTGAAAGTCAAATTTATTCTAATGCTGGTACTACTCTTGAAATATTTTATTTTATTACTTTTCTTGTAGTTTTTTTATTTCCTAATTTCCTTTACTCACTTGCCTATTTCCCCTGCTGGAGCCCTTGGGCTTATAGGATTCTGCTTTTCCAACTAGGGTTGTAGCTTGGCAATCAATGATAATAATAATAATAATAATAATAATAATAATAATAATAATAATAATGATGATGACAACAACAGCAACAATAATAATAATAATAATAATAATAATAATAATAATAATAATAATAATAATAATAATAATAATAATAATAATAATAATAATAATAACACTTGATCATTCCATGGTATTTCTTTAGTGACTACAATTGTTCGTCCAAGGTCCGTCAAAGAGCATGGTTATATTCTACATACAATATCCAGACCAATTTGTATTAAACACCTTTGTTTAACTTGAATAGGAATTTGTAACAGTATTGAATATGCTTGAAAATCTTTGATGTGCCTGAAGAAGTGACATCAATTTCATATATTTATTGGATAGAAAAATAAATTTTGTCTTAGTTTTAAAAGAGGAATTTTGATCGTAACCTCTCCCTGAATATTGACTCTCCGAT